>NC_133103.1:42027987-42126439 GCF_022965805.1 Primulina eburnea | reverse complement strand
TCACACATTGCGGATTTGTTCTTTAGAGAAGTCGCTAGGTTGCATGGAATGCCTAGGACTATTGTTTCTGGTCGCGATGTTAAATTCTTGAGTTACTTTGGAATACTTTATGGGCTAAACTTGGCACAAAATTGTTGTTTTCTACTACTTGTCATCCTCAAACGGATGGACAAACTGAAGTTGTCAATAGAACTTTGGGACACTTTTGCGTGCTATTCTTAAAAAGAACTTGGATTGACATTTCTATGGACTTTATTTTGGGGTTGCCTAGGACTAAGAAGGGGATGGATTCTATTTTTGTTGTTGTGGATAGATTCTCTAAGATGGCACATTTTATAGCTTGTTATAAAACCGATGATGCTTCAAACATTGCGGATTTTTTCTTTAGAGAAGTCGTTAGGTTGCATGGCATGCCTAGGACTATTGTTTCTGGTCGCGATGTTAAATTCTTGAGTTACTTTTGGAATACTTTATGGGCTAAACTTGGCACAAAATTGTTGTTTTCTACTACTTGTCATCCTCAAACGGATGGACAAACTGAAGTTGTCAATAGAACTTTGGGAACACTTTTGCGTGCTATTCTTAAAAAGAACTTGGATTGACATTTCTATGGACTTTATTTTGGGGTTGCCTAGGACTAAGAAGGGGAGGGATTCTATTTTTGTTGTTGTGGATAGATTCTCTAAGATGGCACATTTTATAGCTTGTCATAAAACCGATGATGCTTCAAACATTGCGGATTTGTTCTTTAGAGAAGTCGTTAGGTTGCATGGCATGCCTAGGACTATTGTTTCTGGTCGCGATGTTAAATTCTTGAGTTACTTTTGGAAGACTTTATGGGCTAAACTTGGCACAAAATTGTTGTTTTCTACTACTTGTCATCCTCAAACGGATGGACAAACTGAAGTTGTCAATAGAACTTTGGGAACACTTTTGCGTGCTATTCTTAAAAAGAACTTGGATTGACATTTCGATGGACTTTATTTTGGGGTTGCCTAGGACTAAGAAGGGGAGTGATTCTATTTTTGTTGTTGTGGATAGATTCTCTAAGATGCACATTTTATAGCTTGTCATAAAACCGATGATGCTTCAAACATTGCGGATTTGTTCTTTAGAGAAGTCGCTAGGTTGCATGGAATGCCTAGGACTATTGTTTCTGGTCGCGATGTTAAATTCTTGAGTTACTTTTGGAATACTTTATGGGCTAAACTTGGCACAAAATTGTTGTTTTCTACTACTTGTCATCCTCAAACGGATGGACAAACTGAAGTTGTCAATAGAACTTTGGGAACACTTTTGCGTGCTATTCTTAAAAAGAACTTGGATTGACATTTCTATGGACTTTATTTTGGGGTTGCCTAGGACTAAGAAGGGGATGGATTCTATTTTTGTTGTTGTGGATAGATTCTCTAAGATGGCACATTTTATAGCTTGTCATAAAACCGATGATGCTTCAAACATTGCGGATTTGTTCTTTAGAGAAGTCGTTAGGTTGCATGGCATGCCTAGGACTATTGTTTCTGGTCGCGATGTTAAATTCTTGAGTTACTTTTGGAATACTTTATGGGCTAAACTTGGCACAAAATTGTTGTTTTCTACTACTTGTCATCCTCAAACGGATGGACAAACTGAAGTTGTCAATAGAACTTTGGGAACACTTTTGCGTGCTATTCTTAAAAAGAACTTGGATTGACATTTCTATGGACTTTATTTTGGGGTTGCCTAGGACTAAGAAGGGGGAGTGATTCTATTTTTGTTTTTGTGGATAGATTCTCTAAGATGACACATTTTATAGCTTGTCATAAAACCGATGATGCTTCAAACATTGCGGATTTGTTCTTTAGAGAAGTCGCTAGGTTGCATGGAATGCCTAGGACTATTGTTTCTGGTCGCGATGTTAAATTCTTGAGTTACTTTTGGAATACTTTATGGGCTAAACTTGGCACAAAATTGTTGTTTTCTACTACTTGTCATCCTCAAACGGATGGACAAACTGAAGTTGTCAATAGAACTTTGGGAACACTTTTGCGTGCTATTCTTAAAAAGAACTTGGATTGACATTTCTATGGACTTTATTTTGGGGTTGCCTAGGACTAAGAAGGGGAGGGATTCTATTTTTGTTGTTGTGGATAGATTCTCTAAGATGGCACATTTTATAGCTTGTTATAAAACCGATGATGCTTCAAACATTGCGGATTTTTTCTTTAGAGAAGTCGTTAGGTTGCATGGCATGCCTAGGACTATTGTTTCTGGTCGCGATGTTAAATTCTTGAGTTACTTTTGGAAGACTTTATGGGCTAAACTTGGCACAAAATTGTTGTTTTCTACTACTTGTCATCCTCAAACGGATGGACAAACTGAAGTTGTCAATAGAACTTTGGGAACACTTTTGCGTGCTATTCTTAAAAAGAACTTGGATTGACATTTCTATGGACTTTATTTTGGGGTTGCCTAGGACTAAGAAGGGGAGTGATTCTATTTTTGTTGTTGTGGATAGATTCTCTAAGATGACACATTTTATAGCTTGTCATAAAACCGATGATGCTTCAAACATTGCGGATTTGTTCTTTAGAGAAGTCGCTAGGTTGCATGGAATGCCTAGGACTATTGTTTCTGGTCGCGATGTTAAATTCTTGAGTTACTTTTGGAATACTTTATGGGCTAAACTTGGCACAAAATTGTTGTTTTCTACTACTTGTCATCCTCAAACGGATGGACAAACTGAAGTTGTCAATAGAACTTTGGGAACACTTTTGCGTGCTATTCTTAAAAAGAACTTGGATTGACATTTCTATGGACTTTATTTTGGGGTTGCCTAGGACTAAGAAGGGGAGGGATTCTATTTTTGTTGTTGTGGATAGATTCTCTAAGATGGCACATTTTATAGCTTGTCATAAAACCGATGATGCTTCAAACATTGCGGATTTGTTCTTTAGAGAAGTCGTTAGGTTGCATGGCATGCCTAGGACTATTGTTTCTGGTCGCGATGTTAAATTCTTGAGTTACTTTTGGAATACTTTATGGGCTAAACTTGGCACAAAATTGTTGTTTTCTACTACTTGTCATCCTCAAACGGATGGACAAACTGAAGTTGTCAATAGAACTTTGGGAACACTTTTGCGTGCTATTCTTAAAAAGAACTTGGATTGACATTTCTATGGACTTTATTTTGGGGTTGCCTAGGACTAAGAAGGGGAGGGATTCTATTTTTGTTGTTGTGGATAGATTCTCTAAGATGGCACATTTTATAGCTTGTCATAAAACCGATGATGCTTCAAACATTGCGGATTTGTTCTTTAGAGAAGTCGCTAGGTTGCATGGAATGCCTAGGACTATTGTTTCTGGTCGCGATGTTAAATTCTTGAGTTACTTTTGGAATACTTTATGGGCTAAACTTGGCACAAAATTGTTGTTTTCTACTACTTGTCATCCTCAAACGGATGGACAAACTGAAGTTGTCAATAGAACTTTGGGAACACTTTTGCGTGCTATTCTTAAAAAGAACTTGGATTGACATTTCTATGGACTTTATTTTGGGGTTGCCTAGGACTAAGAAGGGGAGGGATTCTATTTTTGTTGTTGTGGATAGATTCTCTAAGATGGCACATTTTATAGCTTGTCATAAAACCGATGATGCTTCAAACATTGCGGATTTGTTCTTTAGAGAAGTCGCTTAGGTTGCATGGCATGCCTAGGACTATTGTTTCTGGTCGCGATGTTAAATTCTTGAGTTACTTTTGGAATACTTTATGGGCTAAACTTGGCACAAAATTGTTGTTTTCTACTACTTGTCATCCTCAAACGGATGGACAAACTGAAGTTGTCAATAGAACTTTGGGAACACTTTTGCGTGCTATTCTTAAAAAGAACTTGGATTGACATTTCTATGGACTTTATTTTGGGGTTGCCTAGGACTAAGAAGGGGAGGGATTCTATTTTTGTTGTTGTGGATAGATTCTCTAAGATGGCACATTTTATAGCTTGTCATAAAACCGATGATGCTTCAAACATTGCGGATTTGTTCTTTAGAGAAGTCGTTAGGTTGCATGGCATGCCTAGGACTATTGTTTCTGGTCGCGATGTTAAATTCTTGAGTTACTTTTGGAATACTTTATGGGCTAAACTTGGCACAAAATTGTTGTTTTCTACTACTTGTCATCCTCAAACGGATGGACAAACTGAAGTTGTCAATAGAACTTTGGGAACACTTTTGCGTGCTATTCTTAAAAAGAACTTGGATTGACATTTCGATGGACTTTATTTTGGGGTTGCCTAGGACTAAGAAGGGGAGGGATTCTATTTTTGTTGTTGTGGATAGATTCTCTAAGATGCACATTTTATAGCTTGTCATAAAACCGATGATGCTTCAAACATTGCGGATTTGTTCTTTAGAGAAGTCGCTAGGTTGCATGGAATGCCTAGGACTATTGTTTCTGGTCGCGATGTTAAATTCTTGAGTTACTTTTGGAATACTTTATGGGCTAAACTTGGCACAAAATTGTTGTTTTCTACTACTTGTCATCCTCAAACGGATGGACAAACTGAAGTTGTCAATAGAACTTTGGGAACACTTTTGCGTGCTATTCTTAAAAAGAACTTGGATTGACATTTCTATGGACTTTATTTTGGGGTTGCCTAGGACTAAGAAGGGGAGGGATTCTATTTTTGTTGTTGTGGATAGATTCTCTAAGATGGCACATTTTATAGCTTGTCATAAAACCGATGATGCTTCAAACATTGCGGATTTTTTCTTTAGAGAAGTCGTTAGGTTGCATGGCATGCCTAGGACTATTGTTTCTGGTCGCGATGTTAAATTCTTGAGTTACTTTTGGAATACTTTATGGGCTAAACTTGGCACAAAATTGTTGTTTTCTACTACTTGTCATCCTCAAACGGATGGACAAACTGAAGTTGTCAATAGAACTTTGGGAACACTTTTGCGTGCTATTCTTAAAAAGAACTTGGATTGACATTTCTATGGACTTTATTTTGGGGTTGCCTAGGACTAAGAAGGGGAGGGATTCTATTTTTGTTGTTGTGGATAGATTCTCTAAGATGGCACATTTTATAGCTTGTCATAAAACCGATGATGCTTCAAACATTGCGGATTTGTTCTTTAGAGAAGTCGCTAGGTTGCATGGAATGCCTAGGACTATTGTTTCTGGTCGCGATGTTAAATTCTTGAGTTACTTTTGGAATACTTTATGGGCTAAACTTGGCACAAAATTGTTGTTTTCTACTACTTGTCATCCTCAAACGGATGGACAAACTGAAGTTGTCAATAGAACTTTGGGAACACTTTTGCGTGCTATTCTTAAAAAGAACTTGGATTGACATTTCTATGGACTTTATTTTGGGGTTGCCTAGGACTAAGAAGGGGAGGGATTCTATTTTTGTTGTTGTGGATAGATTCTCTAAGATGGCACATTTTATAGCTTGTCATAAAACCGATGATGCTTCAAACATTGCGGATTTGTTCTTTAGAGAAGTCGCTAGGTTGCATGGAATGCCTAGGACTATTGTTTCTGGTCGCGATGTTAAATTCTTGAGTTACTTTTGGAATACTTTATGGGCTAAACTTGGCACAAAATTGTTGTTTTCTACTACTTGTCATCCTCAAACGGATGGACAAACTGAAGTTGTCAATAGAACTTTGGGAACACTTTTGCGTGCTATTCTTAAAAAGAACTTGGATTGACATTTCTATGGACTTTATTTTGGGGTTGCCTAGGACTAAGAAGGGGAGGGATTCTATTTTTGTTGTTGTGGATAGATTCTCTAAGATGGCACATTTTATAGCTTGTCATAAAACCGATGATGCTTCAAACATTGCGGATTTGTTCTTTAGAGAAGTCGCTAGGTTGCATGGAATGCCTAGGACTATTGTTTCTGGTCGCGATGTTAAATTCTTGAGTTACTTTTGGAATACTTTATGGGCTAAACTTGGCACAAAATTGTTGTTTTCTACTACTTGTCATCCTCAAACGGATGGACAAACTGAAGTTGTCAATAGAACTTTGGGAACACTTTTGCGTGCTATTCTTAAAAAGAACTTGGATTGACATTTCTATGGACTTTATTTTGGGGTTGCCTAGGACTAAGAAGGGGAGGGATTCTATTTTTGTTGTTGTGGATAGATTCTCTAAGATGGCACATTTTATAGCTTGTCATAAAACCGATGATGCTTCAAACATTGCGGATTTGTTCTTTAGAGAAGTCGCTAGGTTGCATGGAATGCCTAGGACTATTGTTTCTGGTCGCGATGTTAAATTCTTGAGTTACTTTTGGAATACTTTATGGGCTAAACTTGGCACAAAATTGTTGTTTTCTACTACTTGTCATCCTCAAACGGATGGACAAACTGAAGTTGTCAATAGAACTTTGGGAACACTTTTGCGTGCTATTCTTAAAAAGAACTTGGATTGACATTTCTATGGACTTTATTTTGGGGTTGCCTAGGACTAAGAAGGGGATGGATTCTATTTTTGTTGTTGTGGATAGATTCTCTAAGATGGCACATTTTATAGCTTGTTATAAAACCGATGATGCTTCAAACATTGCGGATTTTTTCTTTAGAGAAGTCGTTAGGTTGCATGGCATGCCTAGGACTATTGTTTCTGGTCGCGATGTTAAATTCTTGAGTTACTTTTGGAATACTTTATGGGCTAAACTTGGCACAAAATTGTTGTTTTCTACTACTTGTCATCCTCAAACGGATGGACAAACTGAAGTTGTCAATAGAACTTTGGGAACACTTTTGCGTGCTATTCTTAAAAAGAACTTGGATTGACATTTCTATGGACTTTATTTTGGGGTTGCCTAGGACTAAGAAGGGGAGGGATTCTATTTTTGTTGTTGTGGATAGATTCTCTAAGATGACACATTTTATAGCTTGTCATAAAACCGATGATGCTTCAAACATTGCGGATTTGTTCTTTAGAGAAGTCGCTAGGTTGCATGGAATGCCTAGGACTATTGTTTCTGGTCGCGATGTTAAATTCTTGAGTTACTTTTGGAATACTTTATGGGCTAAACTTGGCACAAAATTGTTGTTTTCTACTACTTGTCATCCTCAAACGGATGGACAAACTGAAGTTGTCAATAGAACTTTGGGAACACTTTTGCGTGCTATTCTTAAAAAGAACTTGGATTGACATTTCTATGGACTTTATTTTGGGGTTGCCTAGGACTAAGAAGGGGATGGATTCTATTTTTGTTGTTGTGGATAGATTCTCTAAGATGGCACATTTTATAGCTTGTTATAAAACCGATGATGCTTCAAACATTGCGGATTTTTTCTTTAGAGAAGTCGTTAGGTTGCATGGCATGCCTAGGACTATTGTTTCTGGTCGCGATGTTAAATTCTTGAGTTACTTTTGGAAGACTTTATGGGCTAAACTTGGCACAAAATTGTTGTTTTCTACTACTTGTCATCCTCAAACGGATGGACAAACTGAAGTTGTCAATAGAACTTTGGGAACACTTTTGCGTGCTATTCTTAAAAAGAACTTGGATTGACATTTCGATGAACTTTATTTTGGGGTTGCCGAGGACTAATGTAATGCCCGAGAATTATCGAATTGATAAACCAAGATTATTTATCTTCGTTAACGTGAGACTCGGAAGATATAAGAATGCATGACATGTATTGAGGGAAGAAAAGAAAAGATTATAAGGTGTTGCAAAGATCAAAACTTAGAAATTTAGAAGTTTGCATGACCGCACCCGCGGTGCCAGCACGACCGCACCCGCGGTGCATGTGAAGAAAATGAAGTGCAATTCCCGTAGCCACACCGCACCCGCGGTAATGATAACACCGCACCCGCGGTCTCAGCTTTTGCAAAATGGATAGGGATCAGAGCACGGAGCGCACCCGCGGTGCAGCAAGGACCGCACCCGCGGTGCGACGTGCCGTGCAAGAACTATGCCATGTGGGGACCCGGGCTCTAATTCTTTTTTTCTTGGGATTAAATGGATTGTTATTAAAAACGTGGGTCAAATTTTTTTTTGCTTTTTACATTAAATCAATGTCACTAAACACACATAATTCTTAGCTTCACATACAATATAAACATGAAGTACAAGTCTTGTTCTTACAACTAGTGTTCAATACCATCTATAAACAAACGGTAGTACAAGTCTAACAAAAGAACCACTAGTCCTCTGCTGCGCCCGAGATCACCACGCTATCCCGATCATCTCTGTCTCGACCCAGATCCTGCCCCACCTGTTGTTATGCACACATACAGACATAACAACAGCCGGAAAACCGGTGAGAACAAATCCCAGTATAAACATGTAACATGCATATAAACAATCTAAACATGAAACATGCTGATATGAATGTCATTCATATAAAATCATGCAATGCGAATCTAATCATGTCTAGACTCGACTCGACTAGAACTCTAGGGATCCCGTTGTGAATAAGACGTCACTGGCTGTCACCTACCCTACCAATCGAGGTGCTGTACGTCTTATTCCTAGACTTCGGCCTGATCTGTATCCGCGTCTACAATAGGGGCGGTGATCTTCCCCTAAGCTGAGATATCGCCGAACATCTAGTAGTCTGCCTGATCTCCAGACTGCCCTATCTAATGCATGAATACAAAATCTGTAAACAAGCATAATGCAATGCTACACAATCTGTAAACAAAGCATAGCAAGATCTGAATACAAGTTCTATAAACAAATCTATAACAATCATAATCATATCAAGGTATGAACAATAAAACAAGTATGTGATTTTGGTTGGGAAACTCAAATGTGATCTCATTTGAGTCGTGATTCCCCAAACAAAACATGTACTATACCTTCGTCGTAGAATCGCTGTCACGGTCTCCAATACGAATCTGAAATGGAAATGTTGATATACAATCTATCAATCTCTAATCTAAATCAACACATATCCAAGTCACTACGTGATCTCGATACAATTTGACGGCGTAACGACGTAATTCTCGATACCGGTCAATCAAATTCTCAACAGATATCAACACTATCTTATCTTAATCATAATCCAATACAATATTTATCCAAAACACAATAATTCTATCCCAACAATTCATAAACCATACTGAAATTCATAGGAAATGCATATGATATCATTTCTTTGATCCGTTTACAATTATATCATGCTCAATATGTCAAGAACACAATATAACTATCATATTCTAATTTCCCAAACATCTAAATTTTGAAACCTGTTGAAATTACATAAAACTTACATCACTTTGTAGCTAGTAACGAGAGGATCTCAAACCGAAGTCGGATTTGAATTTGGATGAGTAAATCTTGCAAAATCACAATTTGAAAATGGAAAAGAAGTTGGAAGCTTTCCTCCTCTGAAACTATCGATTCTTGTTGCTGAATGAAGAGAATTTCGAGGCCAATCTATATATATACTTTGCATGTTCCGAACACATGGCTTGTTCTTTGCAATACACGTCTCGCGCATATGCGCGGCATTACTCGCGCATATGCGCCGAACCTACTGTCTCGGCAGATTTAGCACTCGCGCATATGCGCCACTAAACTCGCGCATATGCGCCAATGGTTCTGGACGCTCCGCGCATATGCGCCACGACTCTCGTGCATATGCGCCAAAGCTGCTGTACATGTCGCGCATATGCGCCACTCTTTCCGCGCATATGCGCCAATGCTACTGGAATTCTCATGCATATGCGCGCATTCCTTCGCGCATATGCGCCATAGCTTTCGGCCTTACTCATTCTTTTGACTATCTTTCACATCTTTATTATACATTTCCCTTTCTTTTCTAGTCCAATGAAATACATCTACAATCATCTTAATTATCAACAAATCCCATCTGATTATGATAACTAAATCTTCGAGCCTTACATTTCTCCCCCTCTAAGAAATGATTTCGTCCTCGAAATTGTAGATAATCACTTAAAGTACAACAAGATGCAATACAAGCAAAAGTAAACAATTACATACATCATGTAAATAACTCGGGATGTTTCTGTCTCATACTTGCTTCTGTTTCCCAAGTCGCTTCCTCAATGCCATGACGACTCCACTGAACTTTCACGAGTGGAATATTCTTCGTTCTGAGCTTCTTTTCTTTTCGATCAAGAATCTGTATCGGTTGTTCCACATAGCTCAATGTCTGATCAAGTTCAGCTTCGTCAGGTTGAATGACATGAGAAATATCTGGCATATATCTTCGTAACATCGATACATGAAACACGTCATGTATTCCGGATAGAGAAGGAGGAAGTGCAAGTCGATAAGCTCGATCGCCAATCTTCTCAAGAATCTCGTAAGGACCAATGTATCGAGGAGATAGTTTCCCGCGTTTGTCCAAATCGAACAACGCCTCGAATGGACAAATCTTTAAGAATCTATACTCTCCCACCCCCCCACCGATACTACCGGTCTACAGTATGATTGGCATCTTGTTGTCGATCTTGTGCTGTCTTCATCCTCTTCTGAATGAGTTTCCTTCTCTGTCATGTCACGAATCATTATCCGGCCCACGTTCTGGTACCTCTGAAACGTCATCCCAGTATAGCGGAGATCTGCACTTCTTGCATATAAAGCTTCAAACGGTTGCCATTTCAATGCTCGTTGACTAGCTGTTATTATAAGAGAATTCGCAAAGAGGTATGGAATCTGCCAACCAATGCCAAAATCTAGCACGACGGCTCTCAACATATCCTCTAAAGTCTGGATAGTCCGTTCTGAATTGTACGTCTGTCTGGGATGGTAAGCGGGAACACGGTGGAATGTCGTACCGAAGGCTGACTGGTAAACTGTGCCAGAAGTGTAAGGGAATCGTGGATCCGATCGCGACGAAGATAGGCACTCCCATGCATCTGGACTACTTTTCGAATATAAATCTCCACCATTTGATCCTGTTATACGTCATTCTGTATGGAATGAAACAAGCAGATTTGGTCAATCTTTGTCAATAAAACCCAAAATGCATCGCAGCCTCTGGATGATCGTGGTAACTTCGTCACAAAATCCATGGAAATGTGATTCCCATTTCCATTCAGGAATGGTAAACTCTGAAGTAATCCACCAGGCTTCTTCCTCTCAGCTTTTCACCTGTTGGCAGTCAAAACACTTAGACACAATTCGGCAATGTCTGACTTCATTTGTTCACTAGAAACTGGTCTTCAAGTCGTTGTACATTTTCCTGCCACCCGGATGAATGGCTTGAACCGACCTACAATGTGCCCTCCTGGAGGTAGCATCATCGGTTTTATGACAAGCTATAAAATGTGTCATCTTAGAGAATCTATCCACAAAACAAAATAGAATCACTCCCCTTCTTAGTCCTCGGCAACCCCAAAATAAAGTCCATCGAAATGTCAATCCAAGTTCTTTTTAAGAATAGCACGCAAAAGTGTTCCCAAAGTTCTATTGACAACTTCAGTTTGTCCATCCGTTTGAGGATGACAAGTAGTAGAAAACAACAATTTTGTGCCAAGTTTAGCCCATAAAGTATTCCAAAAGTAACTCAAGAATTTAACATCGCGACCAGAAACAATAGTCCTAGGCATGCCATGCAACCTAACGACTTCTCTAAAGAAAAAATCCGCAATGTTTGAAGCATCATCGGTTTTATAACAAGCTATAAAATGTGCCATCTTAGAGAATCTATCCACAACAACAAAAATAGAATCCCTCCCCTTCTTAGTCCTAGGCAACCCCAAAATAAAGTCCATCGAAATGTCAATCCAAGTTCTTTTAAGAATAGCACGCAAAAGTGTTCCCAAAGTTCTATTGACAACTTCAGTTTGTCCATCCGTTTGAGGATGACAAGTAGTAGAAAACAACAATTTTGTGCCAAGTTTAGCCCATAAAGTATTCCAAAGTAACTCAAGAATCTAACATCGCGACCAGAAACAATAGTCCTAGGCATTCCATGCAACCTAGCGACTTCTCTAAAGAACAAATCCGCAATGTTTGAAGCATCATCGGTTTTATGACAAGCTATAAAATGTGTCATCTTAGAGAATCTATCCACAAAAACAAAAATAGAATCACTCCCCTTCTTAGTCCTCGGCAACCCCAAAATAAAGTCCATCGAAATGTCAATCCAAGTTCTTTTTAAGAATAGCACGCAAAACTGTTCCCAAAGTTCTATTGAAAACTTCAGTTTGTCCATCCGTTTGAGGATGACATGTAGTAGAAAACAACAATTTTGTGCCAAGTTTAGCCCAAAAAGTCTTCCAAAAGTAACTCAAGAATTTAACATCGCGACCAGAAACAATAGTCCTAGGCATGCCATGCAACCTAACGACTTCTCTAAAGAAAAAATCCGCAATGTTTGAAGCATCATCGGTTTTATAACAAGCTATAAAATGTGCCATCTTAGAGAATCTATCCACAACAACAAAAATAGAATCCCTCCCCTTCTTAGTCCTAGGCAACCCCAAAATAAAGTCCATAGAAATGTCAATCCAAGTTCTTTTTAAGAATAGCACGCAAAAGTGTTCCCAAAGTTCTATTGACAACTTCAGTTTGTCCATCCGTTTGAGGATGACAAGTAGTAGAAAACAACAATTTTGTGCCAAGTTTAGCCCATAAAGTATTCCAAAAGTAACTCAAGAATTTAACATCGCGACCAGAAACAATAGTCCTAGGCATTCCATGCAACCTAGCGACTTCTCTAAAGAACAAATCCGCAATGTTTGAAGCATCATCGGTTTTATGACAAGCTATAAAATGTGTCATCTTAGAGAATCTATCCACAAAAACAAAAATAGAATCACTCCCCTTCTTAGTCCTCGGCAACCCCAAAATAAAGTCCATCGAAATGTCAATCCAAGTTCTTTTTAAGAATAGCACGCAAAAGTGTTCCCAAAGTTCTATTGACAACTTCAGTTTGTCCATCCGTTTGAGGATGACAAGTAGTAGAAAACAACAATTTTGTGCCAAGTTTAGCCCATAAAGTCTTCCAAAAGTAACTCAAGAATTTAACATCGCGACCAGAAACAATAGTCCTAGGCATGCCATGCAACCTAACGACTTCTCCAAAGAAAAAATCTGCAATGTTTGAAGCATCATCGGTTTTATAACAAGCTATAAAATGGGCCATCTTAGAGAATCTATCCACAACAACAAAAATAGAATCCATCCACTTCTTAGTCCTAGGCAACCCCAAAATAAAGTCCATAGAAATGTCAATCCAAGATCTTTTTAAGAATAGCACGCAAAATTGTTCCCAAAGTTCTATTGACAACTTCAGTTTGTCCATCCGTTTGAGGATGACAAGTAGTAGAAAACAACAATTTTGTGCCAAGTTTAGCCCATAAAGTATTCCAAAAGTAACTCAAGAATTTAACATCGCGACCAGAAACAATAGTCCTAGGCATTCCATGCAACCTAGCGACTTCTCTAAAGAACAAATCCGCAATGTTTGAAGCATCATAGGTTTTATGACAAGCTATAAAATGTGTCATCTTAGAGAATCTATCCACAAAAACAAAAATAGAATCACTCCCCTTCTTAGTCCTCGGCAACTCCAAAATAAAGTCCATCGAAATGTCAATCCAAGTTCTTTTTAAGAATAGCAGGCAAAAGTGTTCCCAAAGTTCTATTGAAAACTTCAGTTTGTCCATCCGTTTGAGGATGACAAGTAGTAGAAAACAACAATTTTGTGCCAAGTTTAGCCCATAAAGTCTTCCAAAAGTAACTCAAGAATTTAACATCGCGACCAGAAACAATAGTCCTAGGCATGCCATGCAACCTAACGACTTCTCTAAAGAAAAAATCCGCAATGTTTGAAGCATCATCGGATTTATAACAAGCTATAAAACGTGCAATCTTAGATAATCTATCCACAACAACAAAAATAGAATCCCTCCCCTTCTTAGTCCTAGGCAACCCCAAAATAAAGTCCATAGAAATGTCAATCCAAGTTCTTTTTAAGAATAGCACGCAAAAGTGTTCCCAAAGTTCTACTTGACAACTTCAGTTTGTCCATCCGTTTGAGTATGACAAGTAGTAGAAAACAACAATTTTGTGCCAAGTTTAGCCCATAAAGTATTCCAAAAGTAACTCAAAAATTTAACATCGCGACCAGAAACAATAGTCCTAGGCATGCCATGCAACCAAACGACTTCTCTAAAGAAAAAATCCTGCAATGTTTGAAGCATCATCGGTTTTATAACAAGCTATAAAATGTGCCATCTTAGAGCAATCTATCCACAACAACAAAAATAGAATCCATCCCCTTCTTAGTCCTAGGCAACCCCAAAATAAAGTCCATAGAAATGTCAATCCAAGTTCTTTTTAAGAATAGCACGCAAAAGTGTTCCCAAAGTTCTATTGACAACTTCAGTTTGTCCATCCGTTTGAGGATGACAAGTAGTAGAAAACAACAATTTTGTGCCAAGTTTAGCCCATAAAGTATTCCAAAAGTAACTCAAGAATTTAACATCGCGACCAGAAACAATAGTCCTAGGCATTCCATGCAACCTAGCGACTTCTCTAAAGAACAAATCCGCAATGTTTGAAGCATCATCGGTTTTATGACAAGCTATAAAATGTGTCATCTTAGAGAATCTATCCACAACAACAAAAATAGAATCACTCCCCTTCTTAGTCCTCGGCAACCCCAAAATAAAGTCCATCGAAATGTCAATCCAAGTTCTTTTTAAGAATAGCACGCAAAAGTGTTCCCAAAGTTCTATTGACAACTTCAGTTTGTCCATCCGTTTGAGGATGACAAGTAGTAGAAAACAACAATTTTGTGCCAAGTTTAGCCATAAAGTATTCCAAAAGTAACTCAAGAATTTAACATCGCGACCAGAAACAATAGTCCTAGGCATGCCATGCAACCTAACGACTTCTCTAAAGAAAAAATCCGCAATGTTTGAAGCATCATCGGTTTTATAACAAGCTATAAAATGTGCCATCTTAGAGAATCTATCCACAACAACAAAAATAGAATCCCTCCCCTTCTTAGTCCTAGGCAACCCCAAAATAAAGTCCATCGAAATGTCAATCCAAGTTCTTTTTAAGAATAGCACGCAAAAGTGTTCCCAAAGTTCTATTGACAACTTCAGTTTGTCCATCCGTTTGAGGATGACAAGTAGTAGAAAACAACAATTTTGTGCCAAGTTTAGCCCATAAAGTATTCCAAAAGTAACTCAAGAATTTAACATCGCGACCAGAAACAATAGTCCTAGGCATTCCATGCAACCTAGCGACTTCTCTAAAGAACAAATCCGCAATGTTTGAAGCATCATCGGTTTTATGACAAGCTATAAAATGTGTCATCTTAGAGAATCTATCCACAAAAACAAAAATAGAATCACTCCCCTTCTTAGTCCTCGGCAACCCCAAAATAAAGTCCATCGAAATGTCAATCCAAGTTCTTTTTAAGAATAGCACGCAAAAGTGTTCCCAAAGTTCTATTGAAAACTTCAGTTTGTCCATCCGTTTGAGGATGACAAGTAGTAGAAAACAACAATTTTGTGCCAAGTTTAGCCCAAAAAGTCTTCCAAAAGTAACTCAAGAATTTAACATCGCGACCAGAAACAATAGTCCTAGGCATGCCATGCAACCTAACGACTTCTCTAAAGAAAAAATCCGCAATGTTTGAAGCATCATCGGTTTTATAACAAGCTATAAAATGTGCCATCTTAGAGAATCTATCCACAACAACAAAAATAGAATCCATCCCCTTCTTAGTCCTAGGCAACCCCAAAATAAAGTCCATAGAAATGTCAATCCAAGTTCTTTTTAAGAATAGCACGCAAAAGTGTTCCCAAAGTTCTATTGACAACTTCAGTTTGTCCATCCGTTTGAGGATGACAAGTAGTAGAAAACAACAATTTTGTGCCAAGTTTAGCCCATAAAGTATTCCAAAAGTAACTCAAGAATTTAACATCGCGACCAGAAACAATAGTCCTAGGAATACCATGCAACCTTAGCGACTTCTCTAAAGAACAAATCCGCAATGTTTGAAGCATCATCGGTTTTATGACAAGCTATAAAATGTGTCATCTTAGAGAATCTATCCACAAAAACAAAAATAGAATCACTCCCCTTCTTAGTCCTCGGCAACCCCAAAATAAAGTCCATCGAAATGTCAATCCAAGTTCTTTTTAAGAATAGCACGCAAAAGTGTTCCCAAAGTTCTATTGAAAACTTCAGTTTGTCCATCCGTTTGAGGATGACAAGTAGTAGAAAACAACAATTTTGTGCCAAGTTTAGCCCATAAAGTCTTCCAAAAGTAACTCAAGAATTTAACATCGCGACCAGAAACAATAGTCCTAGGCATGCCATGCAACCTAACGACTTCTCTAAAGAAAAAATCTGCAATGTTTGAAGCATCATCGGTTTTATAACAAGCTATAAAATGTGCCATCTTAGAGAATCTATCCACAACAACAAAAATAGAATCCATCCCCTTCTTAGTCCTAGGCAACCCCAAAATAAAGTCCATAGAAATGTCAATCCAAGTTCTTTTTAAGAATAGCACGCAAAAGTGTTCCCAAAGTTCTATTGACAACTTCAGTTTGTCCATCCGTTTGAGGATGACAAGTAGTAGAAAACAACAATTTTGTGCCAAGTTTAGCCCATAAAGTATTCCAAAAGTAACTCAAGAATTTAACATCGCGACCAGAAACAATAGTCCTAGGCATTCCATGCAACCTAGCGACTTCTCTAAAGAACAAATCCGCAATGTTTGAAGCATCATCGGTTTTATGACAAGCTATAAAATGTGTCATCTTAGAGAATCTATCCACAAAAACAAAAATAGAATCACTCCCCTTCTTAGTCCTCGGCAACCCAAAATAAAGTCCATCGAAATGTCAATCCAAGTTCTTTTTAAGAATAGCACGCAAAAGTGTTCCCAAAGTTCTATTGAAAACTTCAGTTTGTCCATCCGTTTGAGGATGACAAGTAGTAGAAAACAACAATTTTGTGCCAAGTTTAGCCCATAAAGTCTTCCAAAAGTAACTCAAGAATTTAACATCGCGACCAGAAACAATAGTCCTAGGCATGCCATGCAACCTAACGACTTCTCTAAAGAAAAAATCCGCAATGTTTGAAGCATCATCGGATTTATAACAAGCTATAAAATGTGCCATCTTAGAGAATCTATCCACAACAACAAAAATAGAATCCCTCCCCTTCTTAGTCCTAGGCAACCCCAAAATAAAGTCCATAGAAATGTCAATCCAAGTTCTTTTTAAGAATAGCACGCAAAAGTGTTCCCAAAGTTCTATTGACAACTTCAGTTTGTCCATCCGTTTGAGGATGACAAGTAGTAGAAAACAACAATTTTGTGCCAAGTTTAGCCCATAAAGTATTCCAAAAGTAACTCAAGAATTTAACATCGCGACCAGAAACAATAGTCCTAGGCATGCCATGCAACCTAACGACTTCTCTAAAGAAAAAATCTGCAATGTTTGAAGCATCATCGGTTTTATAACAAGCTATAAAATGTGCCATCTTAGAGAATCTATCCACAACAACAAAAATAGAATCCATCCCCTTCTTAGTCCTAGGCAACCCCAAAATAAAGTCCATAGAAATGTCAATCCAAGTTCTTTTTAAGAATAGCACGCAAAAGTGTTCCCAAAGTTCTATTGACAACTTCAGTTTGTCCATCCGTTTGAGGATGACAAGTAGTAGAAAACAACAATTTTGTGCCAAGTTTAGCCCATAAAGTATTCCAAAAGTAACTCAAGAATTTAACATCGCGACCAGAAACAATAGTCCTAGGCATTCCATGCAACCTAGCGACTTCTCTAAAGAACAAATCCGCAATGTTTGAAGCATCATCGGTTTTATGACAAGCTATAAAATGTGTCATCTTAGAGAATCTATCCACAAAAACAAAAATAGAATCACTCCCCTTCTTAGTCCTCGGCAACCCCAAAATAAAGTCCATCGAAATGTCAATCCAAGTTCTTTTTAAGAATAGCACGCAAAAGTGTTCCCAAAGTTCTATTGACAACTTCAGTTTGTCCATCCGTTTGAGGATGACAAGTAGTAGAAAACAACAATTTTGTGCCAAGTTTAGCCTATAAAGTATTCCAAAAGTAACTCAAGAATTTAACATCGCGACCAGAAACAATAGTCCTAGGCATGCCATGCAACCTAACGACTTCTCTAAAGAAAAAATCCGCAATGTTTGAAGTATCATCGGTTTTATAACAAGCTATAAAATGTGCCATCTTAGAGAATCTATCCACAACAACAAAAATAGAATCCCTCCCCTTCTTAGTCCTAGGCAACCCCAAAATAAAGTCCATCGAAATGTCAATCCAAGTTCTTTTTAAGAATAGCACGCAAAAGTGTTCCCAAAGTTCTATTGACAACTTCAGTTTGTCCATCCGTTTGAGGATGACAAGTAGTAGAAAACAAAAATTTTGTGCCAAGTTTAGCCCATAAAGTATTCCAAAAGTAACTCAAGAATTTAACATCGCGACCAGAAACAATAGTCCTAGGCATTCCATGCAACCTAGCGACTTCTCTAAAGAACAAATCCGCAATGTTTGAAGCATCATCGGTTTTATGACAAGCTATAAAATGTGTCATCTTAGAGAATCTATCCACAAAAACAAAAATAGAATCACTCCCCTTCTTAGTCCTAGGCAACCCCAAAATAAAGTCCATCGAAATGTCAATCCAAGTTCTTTTTAAGAATAGCACGCAAAAGTGTTCCCAAAGTTCTATTGAAAACTTCAGTTTGTCCATCCGTTTGAGGATGACAAGTAGTAGAAAACAACAATTTTGTGCCAAGTTTAGCCCATAAAGTCTTCCAAAAGTAACTCAAGAATTTAACATCGCGACCAGAAACAATAGTCCTAGGCATGCCATGCAACCTAACGACTTCTCTAAAGAAAAAATCCGCAATGTTTGAAGCATCATCGGTTTTATAACAAGCTATAAAATGTGCCATCTTAGAGAATCTATCCACAACAACAAAAATAGAATCCATCCCCTTCTTAGTCCTAGGCAACCCCAAAATAAAGTCCATAGAAATGTCAATCCAAGTTCTTTTTAAGAATAGCACGCAAAAGTGTTCCCAAAGTTCTATTGACAACTTCAGTTTGTCCATCCGTTTGAGGATGACAAGTAGTAGAAAATAACAATTTTGTGCGAAGTTTAGCCCATAAAGTATTCCAAAAGTAACTCAAGAATTTAACATCGCGACCAGAAACAATAGTCCTAGGAATACCATGCAACCTTAGCGACTTCTCTAAAGAACAAATCCGCAATGTTTGAAGCATCATCGGTTTTATGACAAGCTATAAAATGTGTCATCTTAGAGAATCTATCCACAAAAACAAAAATAGAATCACTCCCCTTCTTAGTCCTCGGCAACCCCAAAATAAAGTCCATCGAAATGTCAATCCAAGTTCTTTTTAATAATAGCACGCAAAACTGTTCCCAAAGTTCTATTGAAAACTTCAGTTTGTCCATCCGTTTGAGGATGACAAGTAGTAGAAAACAACAATTTTGTGCCAAGTTTAGCCCAAAAAGTCTTCCAAAAGTAACTCAAGAATTTAACATCGCGACCAGAAACAATAGTCCTAGGCATGCCATGCAACCTAACGACTTCTCCAAAGAAAAAATCTGCAATGTTTGAAGCATCATCGGTTTTATAACAAGCTATAAAATGGGCCATCTTAGAGAATCTATCCACAACAACAAAAATAGAATCCATCCACTTCTTAGTCCTAGGCAACCCCAAAATAAAGTCCATAGAAATGTCAATCCAAGATCTTTTTAAGAATAGCACGCAAAAGTGTTCCCAAAGTTCTATTGACAACTTCAGTTTGTCCATCCGTTTGAGGATGACAAGTAGTAGAAAACAACAATTTTGTGCCAAGTTTAGCCCATAAAGTATTCCAAAAGTAACTCAAGAATTTAACATCGCGACCAGAAACAATAGTCCTAGGCATTCCATGCAACCTAGCGACTTCTCTAAAGAACAAATCCGCAATGTTTGAAGCATCATAGGTTTTATGACAAGCTATAAAATGTGTCATCTTTGAGAATCTATCCACAAAAACAAAAATAGAATCACTCCCCTTCTTAGTCCTCGGCAACTCCAAAATAAAGTCCATCGAAATGTCAATCCAAGTTCTTTTTAAGAATAGCAGGCAAAAGTGTTCCCAAAGTTCTATTGAAAACTTCAGTTTGTCCATCCGTTTGAGGATGACAAGTAGTAGAAAACAACAATTTTGTGCCAAGTTTAGCCCATAAAGTCTTCCAAAAGTAACTCAAGAATTTAACATCGCGACCAGAAACAATAGTCCTAGGCATGCCATGCAACCTAACGACTTCTCTAAAGAAAAAATCCGCAATGTTTGAAGCATCATCGGATTTATAACAAGCTATAAAACTGTGCAATCTTAGATAATCTATCCACAACAACAAAAATAGAATCCCTCCCCTTCTTAGTCCTAGGCAACCCCAAAATAAAGTCCATAGAAATGTCAATCCAAGTTCTTTTTAAGAATAGCACGCAAAAGTGTTCCCAAAGTTCTACTGACAACTTCAGTTTGTCCATCCGTTTGAGTATGACAAGTAGTAGAAAACAACAATTTTGTGCCAAGTTTAGCCCATAAAGTATTCCAAAAGTAACTCAAAAATTTAACATCGCGACCAGAAACAATAGTCCTAGGCATGCCATGCAACCAAACGACTTCTCTAAAGAAAAAATCTGCAATGTTTGAAGCATCATCGGTTTTATAACAAGCTATAAAATGTGCCATCTTAGACAATCTATCCACAACAACAAAAATAGAATCCATCCCCTTCTTAGTCCTAGGCAACCCCAAAAAAAGTCCATAGAAATGTCAATCCAAGTTCTTTTTAAAAATAGCACGCAAAAGTGTTCCCAAAGTTCTATTGACAACTTCAGTTTGTCCATCCGTTTGAGGATGACAAGTAGTAGAAAACAACAATTTTGTGCCAAGTTTAGCCCATAAAGTATTCCAAAAGTAACTCAAGAATTTAACATCGCGACCAGAAACAATAGTCCTAGGCATTCCATGCAACCTAGCGACTTCTCTAAAGAACAAATCCGCAATGTTTGAAGCATCATCGGTTTTATGACAAGCTATAAAATGTGTCATCTTAGAGAATCTATCCACAAAAACAAAAATAGAATCACTCCCCTTCTTAGTCCTCGGCAACCCCAAAATAAAGTCCATCGAAATGTCAATCCAAGTTCTTTTTAAGAATAGCACGCAAAAGTGTTCCCAAAGTTCTATTGACAACTTCAGTTTGTCCATCCGTTTGAGGAAGACAAGTAGTAGAAAACAACAATTTTGTGCCAAGTTTAGCCTATAAAGTATTCCAAAAGTAACTCAAGAATTTAATATCGCGACCAGAAACAATAGTCCTAGGCATGCCATGCAACCTAACGACTTCTCTAAAGAAAAAATCCGCAATGTTTGAAGTATCATCGGTTTTATAACAAGCTATAAAATGTGCCATCTTAGAGAATCTATCCACAACAACAAAAATAGAATCCCTCCCCTTCTTAGTCCTAGGCAACCCCAAAATAAAGTCCATCGAAATGTCAATCCAAGTTCTTTTTAAGAATAGCACGCAAAAGTGTTCCCAAAGTTCTATTGACAACTTCAGTTTGTCCATCCGTTTGAGGATGACAAGTAGTAGAAAACAAAAATTTTGTGCCAAGTTTAGCCCATAAAGTATTCCAAAAGTAACTCAAGAATCTAACATCGCGACCAGAAACAATAGTCCTAGGCATTCCATGCAACCTAGCGACTTCTCTAAAGAACAAATCCGCAATGTTTGAAGCATCATCGGTTTTATGACAAGCTATAAAATGTGTCATCTTAGAGAATCTATCCACAACAACAAAAATAGAATCACTCCCCTTCTTAGTCCTCGGCAACCCCAAAATAAAGTCCATCGAAATGTCAATCCAAGTTCTTTTTAAGAATAGCACGCAAAACTGTTCCCAAAGTTCTATTGAAAACTTCAGTTTGTCCATCCGTTTGAGGATGACATGTAGTAGAAAACAACAATTTTGTGCCAAGTTTAGCCCATAAAGTCTTCCAAAAGTAACTCAAGAATTTAACATCGCGACCAGAAACAATAGTCCTAGGCATGCCATGCAACCTAACGACTTCTCTAAAGAAAAAATCCGCAATGTTTGAAGCATCATCGGTTTTATAACAAGCTATAAAATGTGCCATCTTAGAGAATCTATCCACAACAACAAAAATAGAATCCATCCCCTTCTTAGTCCTAGGCAACCCCAAAATAAAGTCCATAGAAATGTCAATCCAAGTTCTTTTTAAGAATAGCACGCAAAAGTGTTCCCAAAGTTCTATTGACAACTTCAGTTTGTCCATCCGTTTGAGGATGACAAGTAGTAGAAAATAACAATTTTGTGCGAAGTTTAGCCCATAAATTATTCCAAAAGTAACTCAAGAATTTAACATCGCGACCAGAAACAATAGTCCTAGGAATACCATGCAACCTTGCGATTTCTCTAAAGAACAAATCCGCAATGTTTGAAGCATCATCGGTTTTATGACAAGCTATAAAATGTGTCATCTTAGAGAATCTATCCACAAAAACAAAAATAGAATCACTCCCCTTCTTAGTCCTCGGCAACCCCAAAATAAAGTCCATCGAAATGTCAATCCAAGTTCTTTTTAAGAATAGCACGCAAAAGTGTTCCCAAAGTTCTATTGAAAACTTCAGTTTGTCCATCCGTTTGAGGATGACAAGTAGTAGAAAACAACAATTGTGACACCCCGATCCTCTTTTAAAATAAATACGCAGCGGAAATAAAATTTTCTCTTTACAAAATATACGGAAGGAGTTTCAAAATACATTTCATCAAATATCTTTACAAAATAAATACATGATCATTTAAATGACATAACAAAAACCAAAATATCATTCCTATGATCATGCCAAAATCCTCCTTCCAACGGTGTATGCATATGACCCCCGATCTACAGTCAACGTCCCGAGGCACCACTCTGATCTGCATCACATGAAAATAACTGAAATGAGAATAAATCTCAGCAAGTGGAACTCTTATATAACAATAAACAATAACTCTGTAAAACATCTCTTTGAAATCATAAATACCATCAACTCTGAACTGTAAACTCTGAATATCAATAACATAGCAATAGCATATAAATATGATGGTATTTCTCTTTTGCTCTGGGGATTGATATCAATAGTATCTCTGCTCTGGGGTTGCTCGTATCCCAAATCGATATAAATACCGATAACTCTGAGGGATATAAGCCTCTGGGCGATGATCATCTAATATTGCATGCAATCTCTGACTATGTATTTATCAATCCGAAAACATTTAAACTCTTCTCTGGTTTTAACAATCACTTTGAACTCTATATATCTCTTTGTATTCCCTTTAATCAATAATGAGACATCAATGCCTCCAATACATATAACAATACATACTATGGATCAAATGAAAGGGAATAACACAATAAACTCTTTGAAACACATACATATAAAATCATGTGAGCAAAAGGAATGAATTTCCACTTACAAACCACAACAAACACCTCAACTTAGCTCTTGATCACCACCTACAACAAATAATCCACAAATAACACCAATATCAACTAAATATCCAAGATTACAAGCTAAATAATCCATAAATCCACTTAAACAACCAATCTAAACAACTCTTAATTTACAACCTTAACAGAATCGCACCAAAAACTTACCCAAGCTTCCTAGCACCAAGGAGAACGTCGAACTCAAGTCGAAATTCCAAACAAACGCTTGAATCGAAGATAGGAAGTGAAAGAAATGACCAAAAACCCTAAAAATGGAGAGAAATGTCGAGAATGAAGGAGAGAAGAAAGGAAAAGCATGGCCAACCACTCCAAAAAGTAGCTTAAAAACTCGACCATACCTTCACCGCGGGTGCGCCAACACAAGGACCGCGGGTGCGCTATGGTTACGGCAATCTCAAAAATTCTGGAACACGAACAGCGCGGGTGCGGCGACGCAAGCAGCGCGGGTGCGGTCTCTACCGCAGGGGCGGTCTCTACAACGCCGCGGGTGCGGTGTGCTCACGGCACTCAAACTCCAAAAATAGCACAGTGCACCGCGGGGGCACTCCTCTAAGAGCGCGGGTGCACTCTACTCACGGCAAAACACTATTCCAAAGCAACTAAAATCGAACCGAAACGCTGAAACGAACAACCAACAACAACTAATACCTCAAATAAATAATAACCAATAATACTAAAGCCCAAAACACAACTATAATCATCTAATCAAATATCCCAAATAACAAACAAAACTTAAATCGTACCGTACACCGGGCTCGGCTATTACAATCTCCCCCCCTTAAGGGAATTTCGTCCGCGAAATTGACGTCACGGCACGAACAACTCAGGATACTTCTCTCTCATCTCATCCTCTGGTTCCCACGTAGCCTCCTCTATCAAATGGTTCCTCCAAAGAACTTTGACAATGCCGATCTCTTTGTTCCTCAGAACTCTAACTGTGCGATCCAAAATCTGAATCGGAATCTCTTGATACGTCAAATTCGGCGTCAAGTCCAATGGCTCGTGGCGAAGAACATGGGAAGGATCTGCAACATACTTCCTGAGCATCGATACGTGAAACACATTATGAACTCTGTCAAGATCTGGAGGTAGGGCTAATCTGTAGGCTCTGTCACCAACTCTGTCCAAAATCTCGAATGGACCAATAAATCTAGGACTCAACTTGCCCTTCTTACCAAATCTCATCACACCCTTGAGAGGTGCTATCTTCAGAAATACATGGTCGCCAACCTCGAACTGCAAAGGTCTACGACGAACATCTGCATAGCTCTTCTGTCTGGACTGGGCAGTCTTCATCCTTTCTCTGATAACAGCAACAACATCAGCAGTCTGCTGGACCAACTCTGGTCCCAACATCTTCCTCTCACCAACCTCGTCCCAATACAAGGGAGATCTGCACTTCCTGCCATAAAGTGCCTCATACGGTGCCATGCCAATCGTCGCCTGGTAGCTATTGTTATAAGTGAACTCAACCAAAGGCAACAAAGAATCCCAGCTACCTGGAAAGTCAATAGTACAAGCTCTGAGCATATCCTCAAGAATCTGAATGACTCTCTCTGACTGACCATCACTCTGAGGATGATAGGCTGTACTGAATGTTAACCGCGAACCCATAGCTCTGTGCAAACTCTTCCAAAACTCTGAAGTAAATCTAGGGTCACGATCAGACACGATCGACACAGGGACACCATGAAGTCTGACAATCTCTGCAATGTAGTCCTTGGCATACTGGTTCATCGAATACGTCGTCTTGACTGGAAGAAAATGCGCTGACTTAGTCAATCGATCAACGATAACCCAAATAGAATTGAAACCTCTCTGCACTCTGGGAAGACCAGTCACGAAATCCATCGTAATATGCTCCCACTTCCACTGAGGAATCGGCAACGACAACAATGTCCCAGCAGGTCTCTGGTGCTCAATCTTCACCTGCTGACAAGTAAGACACTGAGAAATGAACACGGCAACATCCTTCTTCATACCTGGCCACCAGTAGAGTCGACGAAGATCCTGATACATCTTCGTACTGCCTGGATGAATCGAATAAGGTGCGGTATGAGCCTCTGTCAGAATATCTCTACGAATATCGTCACCAGAAGGAACACAAATACGACCTCTGAAAGTCACCAAACCATCACCATTCAAGGCGAACTCTGAATTACCTCTAATCTCTGCTCTATCTCTCAACTCTGTCAACTGAACATCAGTCGACTGCTCTCTACGAATCCTGTCCGTCAAAGAAGATCGAAGAACCAACGCTGAAAGACGAGCAATGGTGCCTGGAATCACCAGATCAATCTCCTCTCTCTGCAAATCCATCAGCAACGGTCTCTGAATCAAAGAACTCAATGAAGCACTCGACTTACGACTCAAAGCATCAGCCACAACATTCGCCTTCCCTGGGTGATAACTGATAGTTACATCGTAATCTTTGACCAGCTCTAACCACCTCCTCTGCCGCATATTGAGCTCTTTCTGCGAAAACAGATACTTCAAACTCTTGTGGTCTGTGAAAATCTCACACTTTTCGCCATACAAGTAGTGTCTCCAAATCTTCAGGGCGAAAACCACAGCTGCCAACTCTAAATCATGCGTCGGATAATTCTTCTCATAATCCTTCAACTGGCGAGAAGCATAGGCAATGACCTTACCTCTCTGCATCAACACTGCACCGAGACCCTTCTTCGACGCATCAGTATAGACAACAAAGTCCTCTGAACCACAAGGCAAAGAAAGAACAGGAGCCGTCGTCAATCTATCCTTCAACTCCTGAAATGCACTCTGGCAATCTAAAGACCACTCGAACTTCACAGTCTTCCTTGTCAGATTGGACAATGGCAGGGCAATCTTGGAAAAATCCAAAATGAAACGACGATAAAAACCCGCCAAACCAAGGAAACTGCGCACCTCTGAAACAGTCGTAGGAATAGGCCACTTCTGAATCGCCTCTATCTTCATCGGATCAACAGCAATGCCATCCCTCGAAACGACATGGCCTAGGAAAGAAATCTGATCCAGCCAAAACTCACACTTCTTCAACTTGGCAAACAACCTCCGCTCTCTCAGCAACTGGAGCACAACTCTGAGATGCTCTGAATGAAGCTCTCTGGTCTTGGAATAGATCAAGATATCGTCGATAAAGACAATGACGAAGCTATCCAAATACGGCTTGAACACACGGTTCATCAGGTCCATGAAAACAGAAGGGGCATTGGTCAAACCAAAAGACATCACGAGAAACTCAAAGTGACCATACCTGGTCCTGAAAGCCGTCTTAGGGATATCGGACTCCCTAACCTTCAATTGATAGTAGCCAGACCGAAGATCAATCTTCGAGAAAACAGTGGCACCCTGAAGTTGGTCAAACAAATCATCTATCCGAGGCAACGGATACTTGTTCTTGATCGTCACTTTGTTAAGCTCCCTGTAGTCGATACACAGACGCAAAGAACCATCCTTCTTCTTAACAAATAGAACCGGAGCTCCCCAAGGCGAAGAACTCGGACGAATGAAACCCTTATCTAGAAGATCCTGCAACTGCGTCTTCAACTCTTTCATCTCGGTAGGAGCCATCCTATACGGAGCCTTAGAAATAGGAACCGTACCTGGAGCAAGATCAATGACAAACTCTACATCTCTATCCGGCGGCAAACCCGGAACATCATCCTCAAACACATCCGCAAACTCCCTCACCACATCAATATCATCAATATTCAACTTAATCAGTCTATCCATATCCACAACAGATGCTAGAAAAACATCACAACCTCTACACAAAAGCCTCTCAGCATCAAGACACGAAATAAAAGGAAGGACCAGCGAAGTACCTGAGCTGGCGAGAACTCCTCCCTGGTCATCATCTGCAAAAGTCACCGTCTTAGCAACGCAATCAATAACAGCACGATAGGTCGACAGCCAATCCATGCCAAGAATAACATCAAAGGCAACCATCGGGATCACAATCAAATCAGCAAAGACCTCTCGATCAACAAAACGAACGGGGCACGCATACACTATGGAAGTCGGGCACAAAACATCTCCCGAAGGCAAAACAACACTAAGCTGAAGGGGAATAACAGAAGGAACTATACCCAAAGATCTCAAAAACAATTCAGACATAAAAGAATGAGTAGCACCAGTATCAATCAAAGTAGTAGCTACTCTGCCTGAAATTAAAATGGAACTAGAGATTACAGAAGAATTACGATTAATACCTTCCTTAGTCATCGAAAAGATACGACCCTGCACCTTCTCCTGGCTAGCTCCCCTAGGACAATCTCTGGAAATATGGCCTGGCATGCCACAACGATAGCAAGAACGAGAGCCAAATCTACACTCTCCACGATGGGGTCTGCTACACTTGGGACACAAAGATCTCTCAGAATCAGACGGAGCAACTGGCGCTGACGGTGGCCTAGGACTCTGATCCACCTTGCCCTTCCCCTTGAATCGATCTCTGTCACGCTGACCTGAACTCTGGCCTCTCTGCATACTAGCCTGGTGCCTCGCCTGCCTCTCCCTGGCGATATCCTTCTCGTCCTGCTCTGCTAGCAACGCCTTGGACACAATCTCCTTGAAAGTAACAGCCTTGGACATATTGATGTCACGCCTGATCTCCGCTCTAAGGCCTCGAATGAAGTGAGCGCCTTTATCTTTATCACTGGTAGCAATGTACGGAGCAAATAGGCAACCCTCCTCGAACTTGAGAATATACTCATCCACGTTCAAGCTCCCCTGACGAAGCTCCAAGAACTCTGTGACCTTCCT
This sequence comes from Primulina eburnea, assembly GCF_022965805.1. Classification (NCBI taxonomy): domain Eukaryota; kingdom Viridiplantae; phylum Streptophyta; class Magnoliopsida; order Lamiales; family Gesneriaceae; genus Primulina; species Primulina eburnea. Next base: position 42,098,117 of record NC_133103.1, on the reverse strand, counting down.
CGCTCGCAGTGCATCAGGAAAGTACTTGTCGTAGAAAAGCTCAGTAAACTCAGACCACTTCAAAGTAGAAACATCAATGCCAACCTTGGTCGCATTCCACCACAAACGTGCAGCTTTAACCAGCATGAAAACAGCACAACTGATACGATCTCTGTCCTCATAGTGGAGATGATCAAAAATCGCCTCCAAAGCCTTGACCCACTCTACTGCAGCTAAAGGATCGGAGCTGCCTGGAAACTCGGGTGGATCCATCCTCTTAAACGCAGAAAAGATAGCATCAGAACCAACTGCTACTGGAGCAACCTGCCCCCTACCTTGGTCTCTGCCCTGGCCTGCTCCTTGCAGTCTAAGCAACTGCTGGATCTGCTCACTGTGAACCTTAGCCTGCTCCTTCAGTAACTTGCCGAACTCGTCGACAACTCTCGAGGACGAACTATCCTCTCCCTCTGACGCCTTACGCTTAGGAGGCATCCTCTACTCTACAATGCTCACAAGACACCAATCAATACATAACAATAGATAGATGCAAAGAAAACATACCCGGACAGTTGAAAGTAGACGAAGTCATATGCATTGGTCCGAAGAACACCGCTCTGATACCACTAAAATGTGACACCCGATCCTCTTTTAAAATAAATACGCAGCGGAAATAAAATTTTCTCTTTACAAAATATACGGAAGGAGTTTCAAAATACATTTCATCAAATATCTTTACAAAATAAATACATGATCATTTAAATGACATAACAAAAACCAAAATATCATTCCTATGATCATGCCAAAATCCTCCTTCCAACGGTGTATGCATATGACCCCCGATCTACAGTCAACGTCCCGAGGCACCACTCTGATCTGCATCACATGAAAATAACTGAAATGAGAATAAATCTCAGCAAGTGGAACTCTTATATAACAATAAACAATAACTCTGTAAAACATCTCTTTGAAATCATAAATACCATCAACTCTGAACTGTAAACTCTGAATATCAATAACATAGCAATAGCATATAAATATGATGGTATTTCTCTTTTGCTCTGGGGATTGATATCAATAGTATCTCTGCTCTGGGGTTGCTCGTATCCCAAATCGATATAAATACCGATAACTCTGAGGGATATAAGCCTCTGGGCGATGATCATCTAATATTGCATGCAATCTCTGACTATGTATTTATCAATCCGAAAACATTTAAACTCTTCTCTGGTTTTAACAATCACTTTGAACTCTATATATCTCTTTGTATTCCCTTTAATCAATAATGAGACATCAATGCCTCCAATACATATAACAATACATACTATGGATCAAATGAAAGGGAATAACACAATAAACTCTTTGAAACACATACATATAAAATCATGTGAGCAAAAGGAATGAATTTCCACTTACAAACCACAACAAACACCTCAACTTAGCTCTTGATCACCACCTACAACAAATAATCCACAAATAACACCAATATCAACTAAATATCCAAGATTACAAGCTAAATAATCCATAAATCCACTTAAACAACCAATCTAAACAACTCTTAATTTACAACCTTAACAAAATCGCACCAAAAACTTACCCAAGCTTCCTAGCACCAAGGAGAACGTCGAACTCAAGTCGAAATTCCAAACAAACGCTTGAATCGAAGATAGGAAGTGAAAGAAATGACCAAAAACCCTAAAAATGGAGAGAAATGTCGAGAATGAAGGAGAGAAGAAAGGAAAAGCATGGCCAACCACTCCAAAAAGTAGCTTAAAAACTCGACCATACCTTCACCGCGGGTGCGCCAACACAAGGACCGCGGGTGCGCTATGGTTACGGCAATCTCAAAAATTCTGGAACACGAACAGCGCGGGTGCGGCGACGCAAGCAGCGCGGGTGCGGTCTCTACCGCAGGGGCGGTCTCTACAACGCCGCGGGTGCGGTGTGCTCACGGCACTCAAACTCCAAAAATAGCACAGTGCACCGCGGGGGCACTCCTCTAAGAGCGCGGGTGCACTCTACTCACGGCAAAACACTATTCCAAAGCAACTAAAATCGAACCGAAACGCTGAAACGAACAACCAACAACAACTAATACCTCAAATAAATAATAACCAATAATACTAAAGCCCAAAACACAACTATAATCATCTAATCAAATATCCCAAATAACAAACAAAACTTAAATCGTACCGTACACCGGGCTCGGCTATTACAACAATTTTGTGCCAAGTTTAGCCCATAAAGTCTTCCAAAAGTAACTCAAGAATTTAACATCGCGACCAGAAACAATAGTCCTAGGCATTCCATGCAACCTTGCGATTTCTCTAAAGAACAAATCCGCAATGTTTGAAGCATCATCGGTTTTATGACAAGCTATAAAATGTGCAATCTTAGAGAATCTATCCACAACAACAAAAATAGAATCACTCCCCTTCTTAGTCCTAGGCAACCCCAAAATAAAATCCATAGAAATGTCAATCCAAGTTCTTTTTAAGAGTAGCACGCAAAATTGTTCCCAAGTTAGCCCATAAATTATTCCAAAAGTAACTCAAAAATTTAACATCGCGACCAGAAACAATAGTCCTAGGCATTCCATGCAACCTAGCGACTTCTCTAAAGAACAAATCCGCAATGTTTGAAGCATCATTGGTTTTATGACAACCTATAAAATGTGCCATCTTAGAGAATCTATCCACAACAACAAAAATAGAATCCATCCACTTCTTAGTCCTAGGCAACCCCAAAATAAAGTACATAGAAATGTCAATCCAAGTTCTTTTTAAGAATAGCACGCAAAAGTGTTCCCAAAGTTCTATTGACAACTTCAGTTTGTCCATCCGTTTGAGGATGACAAGTAGTAGAAAACAACAATTTTGTGCCAAGTTTAGCCCATAAAGTATTCCAAAAGTAACTCAAGAATTTAACATCGCGACCAGAAACAATAGTCCTAGGCATTCCATGCAACCTAGCGACTTCTCTAAAGAACAAATCCGCAATGTTTGAAGCATCATCGGTTTTATGACAAGCTATAAAATGTGTCATCTTAGAGAATCTATCCACAAAAACAAAAATAGAATCACTCCCCTTCTTAGTCCTCGGCAACCCCAAAATAAAGTCCATCGAAATGTCAATCCAAGTTCTTTTTAAGAATAGCACGCAAAACTGTTCCCAAAGTTCTATTGAAAACTTCAGTTTGTCCATCCGTTTTTTGGATGACAAGTAGTAGAAAACAACAATTTTGTGCCAAGTTTAGCCCAAAAAGTCTTCCAAAAGTAACTCAAGAATTTAACATCGCGACCAGAAACAATAGTCCCAGGCATGCCATGCAACCTAACGACTTCTCTAAAGAAAAAATCCGCAATGTTTGAAGCATCATCGGTTTTATAACAAGCTATAAAATGTGCCATCTTAGAGAATCTATCCACAACAACAAAAATAGAATCCATCCCCTTCTTAGTCCTAGGCAACCCCAAAATAAAGTCCATAGAAATGTCAATCCAAGTTCTTTTTAAGAATAGCACGCAAAAGTGTTCCCAAAGTTCTATTGACAACTTCAGTTTGTCCATCCGTTTGAAGGATGACAAGTAGTAGAAAACAACAATTTTGTGCCAAGTTTAGCCCATAAAGTCTTCCAAAAGTAACTCAAGAATTTAACATCGCGACCAGAAACAATAGTCCTAGGCATGCCATGCAACCTAACGACTTCTCTAAAGAAAAAATCCGCAATGTTTGAAGCATCATCGGTTTTATAACAAGCTATAAAATGTGCCATCTTAGAGAATCTATCCACAACAACAAAAATAGAATCCATCCCCTTCTTAGTCCTAGGCAACCCCAAAATAAAGTCCATAGAAATGTCAATCCAAGTTCTTTTTAAGAATAGCAAGCAAAAGTGTTCCCAAAGTTCTATTGACAACTTCAGTTTGTCCATCCATTTGAAGATGACAAGTAGTAGAAAACAACAATTTTGTGCCAAGTTTAGCCCATAAAGTCTTCCAAAAGTAACTCAAGAATTTAACATCGCGACCAGAAACAATAGTCCTAGGCATGCCATGCAACCTAACGACTTCTCTAAAGAAAAAATCCGCAATGTTTGAAGCATCATCGGTTTTATAACAAGCTATAAAATGTGCCATCTTAGAGAATCTATCCACAACAACAAAAATAGAATCCATCCCCTTCTTAGTCCTAGGCAACCCCAAAATAAAGTCCATAGAAATGTCAATCCAAGTTCTTTTTTAGAATAGCACGCAAAAGTGTTCCCAAAGTTCTATTGACAACTTCAGTTTGTCCATCCGTTTGAGGATGACAAGTAGTAGAAAACAACAATTTTGTGCCAAGTTTAGCCCATAAAGTATTCCAAAAGTAACTCAAGAATTTAACATCGCGACCAGAAAAAATAGTCCTAGGCATTCCATGCAACCTAGCGATTTCTTTAAAGAACAAATCCGCAATGTTTGAAGCATCATCGGTTTTATGACAAGCCATAAAATGTGCAATCTTAGAGAATCTATCTACAACAACAAAAATAGAATCCCTCCCCTTCTTAGTCCTAGGCAACCCCAAAATAAAATTCATAGAAATGTTAATCCAAGTTCTTTTTAAGAATAGCACGCAAAAGTGTTCCCAAAGTTCTATTGACAACTTCAGTTTGTCCATCCATTTGAGGATGACAAGTAGTAGAAAACAACAATTTTGTGCCAAGTTTAGCCCATAAAGTATTCCAAAAGTAACTCAAGAATTTAACATCGCGAACAGAAACAATAGTCCTAGGCATGCCATGCAACCTAGCGACTTCTCTAAAGAATAAATCTGCAATGTTTGAAGCATCATCGGTTTTATAACAAGCTATAAAATGTGCCATCTTAAAGAATCTATCCACAACAACAAAAATAGAATCCATACCCTTCTTAGTCCTAGGCAACCCCAAAATAAAGTCCATAGAAATGTCAATCCAAGATCTTTTTAAGAATAGCACGCAAAATTGTTCCCAAAGTTCTATTGACAACTTCAGTTTGTCCATCCGTTTGAGGATGACAAGTAGTAGAAAACAACAATTTTGTGCCAAGTTTAGCCCATAAAGTATTCCAAAAGTAACTCAAGAATTTAACATCGCGACCAGAAACAATAGTCCTAGGCATTCCATGCAACCTAGCGACTTCTCTAAAGAACAAATCCGCAATGTTTGAAGCATCATCGGTTTTATGACAAGCTATAAAATGTGTCATCTTAGAGAATCTATCCACAAAAACAAAAATAGAATCACTCCCCTTCTTAGTCCTCGGCAACCCCAAAATAAAGTCCATCGAAATGTCAATCCAAGTTCTTTTTAATAATAGCACGCAAAAGTGTTCCCAAAGTTCTATTGAAAACTTCAGTTTGTCCATCCGTTTGAGGATGACAAGTAGTAGAAAACAACAATTTTGTGCCAAGTTTAGCCCAAAAAGTCTTCCAAAAGTAACTCAAGAATTTAACATCGCGACCAGAAACAATAGTCCTAGGCATGCCATGCAACCTAACGACTTCTCTAAAGAAAAAATCCGCAATGTTTGAAGCATCATCGGTTTTATAACAAGCTATAAAATGTGCCATCTTAGAGAATCTATCCACAACAACAAAAATAGAATCCATCCCCTTCTTAGTCCTAAGCAACCCCAAAATAAAGTCCATAGAAATGTCAATCCAAGTTCTTTTTAAGAATAGCACGCAAAAGTGTTCCCAAAGTTCTATTGACAACTTCAGTTTGTCCATCCGTTTGATGATGACAAGTAGTAGAAAACAACAATTTTGTGCCAAGTTTGGCCCATAAGTATTCCAAAAGTAACTCAAGAATTTAACATCGCGACCAGAAACAATAGTCCTAGGAATTCCATGCAACCTTTTGACTTCTCTAAAAACAAATCCGCAATGTTTGAAGCATCATCGGTTTTATGACAAGCTATAAAATGTGCCATCTTAGAGAATCTATCCACAAAAACAAAAATAGAATCACTCCCCTTCTTAGTCCTCGGCAACCCCAAAATAAAGTCCATAGAAATGTCAATCCAAGTTCTTTTTAAGAATAGCACGCAAAAGTGTTCCCAAAGTTCTATTGACAACTTCAGTTTGTCCATCCATTTGAGGATGACAAGTAGTAGAAAACAACAATTTTGTGCCAAGTTTAGCCCATAAAGTATTCCAAAAGTAACTCAAGAATTTAACATCGCGACCAGAAAAAATAGTCCTAGGCATTCCATGCAACCTAGCGATTTTTCTAAAGAACAAATCCGCAATGTTTGAAGCATCATCGGTTTTATGACAAGCCATAAAATGTGCAATCTTAGAGAATCTATCTACAACAACAAAAATAGAATCCCTCCCCTTCTTAGTCCTAGGCAACCCCAAAATAAAATTCATAGAAATGTTAATCCAAGTTCTTTTTAAGAATAGCACGCAAAAGTGTTCCCAAAGTTCTATTGACAACTTCAGTTTGTCCATCGATTTGAGGATGACAAGTCGTAGAAAACAACAATTTTGTGCCAAGTTTAGCCCATAAAGTATTCCAAAAGTAACTCAAGAATTTAACATCGCGAACAGAAACAATTGTCCTAGGCATGCCATGCAACCTAGCGACTTCTCTAAAGAAAAAATCTGCAATGTTTGAAGCATCATCGGTTTTATAACAAGCTATAAAATGTGCCATCTTAGAGAATCTATCCACAACAACAAAAATAGAATCCATCCCCTTCTTAGTCCTAGGCAACCCCAAAATAAAGTCCATAGAAATGTCAATCCAAGTTCTTTTTAAGAATAGCACGCAAAATTGTTCCCAAAGTTCTATTGATAACTTCAGTTTGTCTATCCGTTTGAGGATGACAAGTAGTAGAAAACAACAATTTTATGCCAAGTTTAGCCCATAAAGTATTCCAAAAGTAACTCAGGAATTTAACATCGCGACCAGAAACAATAGTCCTAGGCATTCCATGCAACCTAGCGACTTCTCTAAAGAACAAATCCGCAATGTTTGAAGCATCATCGGTTTTATGACAAGCTATAAAATGTGTCATCTTAGAGAATCTATCCACAAAAACAAAAATAGAATACATCCCCTTCTTAGTCCTAGGCAACCCCAAAATAAAGTCCATAGAAATGTCAATTCAAGTTCTTTTTAAGAATAGCACGCAAAATTGTTCCCAAAGTTCTATTGACAACTTCAGTTTGTCCATCCGTTTGAGGATGACAAGTAGTAGAAAACAACAATTTTGTGCCAAGTTTAGCCCATAAAGTATTCCAAAAGTAAATCAAGAATTTAACATCGCGACCAGAAACAATAGTCCTAGGCATTCCATGCAACCTAGCGATTTCTCTAAAGAACAAATCCGCAATGTTTGAAGCATCATCAGTTTTCTGACAAGCTATAAAATGTGCAATCTTAGAGAATCTATCCACAACAACAAAAATAGAATCCCTCCCCTTCTTAGTCCTAGGCAACCCCAAAATAAAATTCATAGAAATGTCAATCCAAGTTCTTTTTAAGAATAGCACGCAAAAGTGTTCCCAAAGTTCTATTGACAACTTCAGTTTGTTCATCCATTTGAGGATGACAAGTAGTAGAAAACAACAATTTTGTGCCAAGTTTAGCCCATAAAGTATTCCAAAAGTAACTCAAGAATTTAACATCACGACCAGAAACAATAGTCCTAGTCATGCCATGCAACCTAACGACTTCTCTAAAGAAAAATTCTGCAATGTTTGAAGCATCATCGGTTTTATAACAAGCTATAAAATGTGCCATCTTAGAGAATCTATCCACAACAACAAAAATAGAATCCATCCCCTTCTTAGTCCTAGGCAACCCCAAAATAAAGTCCATAGAAATGTCAATCCAAGTTCTTTTTAAGAATAGCACGCAAAAGTGTTCCCAAAGTTCTATTGACAACTTCAGTTTGTCCATCCGTTTGAGGATGACAAGTAGTAGAAAACAACAATTTTGTGCCAAGTTTAGCCCATAAAGTATTCCAAAAGTAACTCAAGAATTTAACATCGCGACCAGAAACAATAGTCCTAGGCATTCCATGCAACCTAGCGATTTCTCTAAAGAACAAATCCGCAATGTTTGAAGCATCATCGGTTTTATGACAAGCTATAAAATGTGCAATCTTAGAGAATCTATCCACAACAACAAAAATAGAATCACTCCCCTTCTTAGTCCTAGGCAACCCCAAAATAAAATTCATAGAAATGTCAATCCAAGTTCTTTTTAAGAATAGCACGCAAAAGTGTTCCCAAAGTTCTATTGACAACTTCAGTTTGTCCATCCATTTGAGGATGACAAGTAGTAGAAAACAACAATTTTGTGCCAAGTTTAGCACATAAAGTATTCCAAAAGTAACTCAAGAATTTAAAATCGCGACCAGAAACAATAGTCCTAGGCATGCCATGCAACCTAACGACTTCTCCAAAGAAAAAATCTGCAATGTTTGAAGCATCATCGGTTTTATAACAAGCTATAAAATGTGCCATCTTAGAGAATCTATCCACAACAACAAAAATAGAATCCATCCACTTCTTAGTCCTAGGCAACCCCAAAATAAAGTCCATAGAAATGTCAATCTAAGTTCTTTTTAAGAATAGCACGCAAAAGTGTTCCCAAAGTTCTATTGACAACTTCAGTTTGTCCATCCATTTGAGGATGACAAGTAGTAGAAAACAACAATTTTGTGCCAATTTTAGCCCATAAAGTATTCCAAAAGTAACTCAAGAATTTAAAATCGCGACCAGAAACAATAGTCCTAGGCATGCCATGCAACCTAACGACTTCTCCAAAGAAAAAATCTGCAATGTTTGAAGCATCATCGGTTTTATAACAAGCTATAAAATGTGCCATCTTAGAGAATCTATCCACAACAACAAAAATAGAATCCATCCCCTTCTTAGTCCTAGGCAACCCCAAAATAAAGTCCATAGAAATGTCAATCCAAGTTCTTTTTAAGAATAGCACGCAAAAGTGTTCCCAAAGTTTTATTGACAACTTCAGTTTGTCTATCCCTTTGAGGATGACAAGTAGTAGAAAACAACAATTTTTTGCCAAGTTTAGCCCATAAAGTCTTCCAAAAGTAACTCAAGTATTTAACATCGCGACCAGAAACAATAGTCCTAGGCATGCCATGTAACCTAACGACTTCTCTAAAGAAAAAATCCGCAATGTTTGAAGCATCATCGGTTTTATAACAAGCTATAAAATGTGCCATCTTAGAGAATCTATCCACAACAACAAAAATAGAATCCATCCCCTTCTTAGTCCTAGGCAATCCCAAAATAAAGTCCATAGAAATGTCAATCCAAGTTCTTTTTAAGAATAGCACGCAAAAGTGTTCCCAAAGTTCTATTGACAACTTCAGTTTGTCCATCCGTTTGAGGATGACAAGTAGTAGAAAACAACAATTTTGTGCCAAGCCCATAAAGTATTCCAAAAGTAACTCAAGAATTTAACATCGCGACCAGAAAAAATAGTCCCAGAGATTCCATGCAACCTAGCGATTTCTCTAAAGAACAAATCCGCAATGTTTGAAGCATCATCGGTTTTATGATAAGCCATAAAATGTGCAATCTTAGAGAATCTATCCACAACAATAAAAATAGAATCCCTCCCCTTCTTAGTCCTAGGCAACCCCAAAATAAAATTCATAGAAATGTCAATCCAAGTTCTTTTTAAGAATAGCACCCAAAAGTGTTCCCAAAGTTCTATTGACAACTTCAGTTTGTCCACCCATTTGAGGATGACAAGTAGTAGAAAACAACAATTTTGTGCCAAGTTTAGCCCATAAAGTATTCCAAAAGTAACTCAAGAATTTAACATCGCGAACAGAAACAATAGTCCTAGGCATGCCATGCAACCTAGCGACTTCTCTAAAGAAAAAATCTGCAATGTTTGAAGCATCATCGGTTTTATAACAAGCTATAAAATGTGCCATCTTAGAGAATCTATCCACAACAACAAAAATAGAATCCATACCCTTCTTAGTCCTAGGCAACCCCAAAATAAAGTCTATAGAAATGTCAATCCAAGTTCTTTTTAAGAATAGCACGCAAAAGTGTTCCCAAAGTTCTATTGACAACTTCAGTTTGTCCATCCGTTTGAGGATGACAAGTAGTAGAAAACAACAATTTTGTGCCAAGTTTAGCCCATAAAGTATTCCAAAAGTAACTCAAGAATTTAACATCGCGACCAGAAACAATAGTCCTAGGCATTCCATGCAACCTAGCGACTTCTCGAAAGAACAAATCCGCAATGTTTGAAGCATCATCGTGTTAGAGTAGGTGCCCGTCGAGCCAAGTGTTGGCCGAGTGTTCACAATGAAACTCTATGTATAAGCAGTCTTTATTTTAATAATATTTGAAATTATTACTTTGGCACATCTTTATCTGTATACCCATGCTAGCTGCATAGATAAAGCCCTTGAATATACAAATAGTAGAAAGAATATGAGATGCTCATATGATGAGTATCATGAAACTCATATTTGTAATACTGTATATTCTAAACGGTTCCTAGTCGATTCAGCCGCCACTAAGAAGGATATAGGCCGCTCGAGTTAGAGACTAGTATCTGCGATGTGAGTACCATGTTTCATTGGTAGGGGACATTGTGATGTCCGAACGTGCAGATAGGTGCTCCTTGTAGAGTGCACTGAACAACCCTCCATAAAAGGACTTTCCAAGTGGTTCTCACTTATCGAGTGGAAAAGTCCTAGTTTATGGTTGTACAGAATTAGTCCTTATGACCCGGGACAACATTGAGACTCTATGTGCTAGAATTACACTTTGACTTGTTTACCGACTCTCATGGGGTCATCAGGTGGCAAGGTTGGGTGTTCTGTCGAAACACATAGGAGTCGATGCATTGTAGTCGGGGATTCACCGCTTACCTTCGGGTATGGATATCCTATGTGTTATCATGTGTATGTAGGTTGAAATCTCTGGCCAGAGTATGGTTGTAATTATGAAAGGTGTTTCATAGATTACACCATCGATGCAACTACGACATGACACATAGTATCGATTCATTGACAACTCTCGATAAACCAATGGTTGTCGAATCGATCGGGATATATGAGTTGAAGGGACCGTACTGTACGCTAACCATAATTGAATGGTTCTTGCAGGCACTATCATGTGATACCTAGGGAATCACGTAAGCGATGCTGCTAGGCGTTTAACGTGATTGGTTGGGTACTATCAGACTTGAGTTCTGACGTTCTTACTATCAAGAAGTTGATAAGTAAGAATGGAGCAATTGGGGTATGCTCGAATAAGGACATGTTTAGTCCGAATCACATGGAGATGTGAACCCACGGCTAGTTGTATCAATGAACCATTGAGGGCCACACAAGTACTAGCTTTGTAAATCCCGATGAGAAGTAAAATAGTTCAATGTGTTGAACGGCTTATAAAGGAGTTTATAAGCGTAAGTAAAATTAGAAGTATGACTTCTATAAAGGAGAAAATAGTTCAATGTGTTGAACAACTTATAAATGAGTTTATAAGTGTAAAGAAAAATAGAAGTATGACTTCTATGAGAGAAATGTAAATTTTGATTTATGGAAGTGTTTCTAAATTAAAATTTGGCCAAGTGAATAATGTAATTGAAAATTGTGATTTTCATAGACATTATTATGGACTAAATAAATTAATTCAAGTGTTGAATTAATTAAACACTAGTGGGCCTAGTAGAGCCCAAATAATTAAATTAATTCAAGTGTTGGATCAATTAAATAATATTGAGTCTTGTAGAGCTCAATTAAAATAATTATTTAAACTAGTGGGACTTGAGTAAATTCAAGTAATGTTTAAATAGTCTCAAATGTGTTTGAGATATTTAAATTTAGTCCAAAGTTTTTAATTTGATTAAAAACTATATAATATGCATGCATGGAAGGTGAAGGGTTGGAGATTACTTTTTAATAAAATAATGCAAGGCATGCTACTTTTCATTTTTGCTTTTTGCAACACCAAGACAAGGAATTGAATTCATTCTCCCTTCCCTCAACCATGAGATGGCCGAAACATGCTCTAAAAATTCTCTCCCATTTTTCTCTCTTCTTTGTGTTCTTGAATTGTTTAAGAACACACACTTCTCTTTGATAAATCCTCACATTTTTCTAGTGCAAATTGTGAGGGGATTTACCTAGTTGGTGGTGGGCTTAATTTTGGAGTAAGGAGGAGGCTTGAAGATCTTCATCCATTCAAGAGCTTTGTTGCTAGTCAACAAAGTTGGAGCCACAATCAACTTTTTAAAGTTGATAGGTACATTTCTTTAACATCCTTTGTATGGTTTGATTTTTGTAAATATTACACAAGATTTTTCATGGGGTGGCCGAAATTTTACATAATATAATTTGATTTTTGTGCTTCCGTTGCGTTTCCGGCCACCGTAACCGGTCCGCTTTCAAGTGGATTCAGAGCTAAGGTTACGGATTTTGTGTAATATTTACGTAATATTATGTTGAGATCGATTTCTAACCGCTTGAGAAATTTTTTGGTGCAAGATTTGATAGGGCCGAAATTTTTGAAGAAAAACAAAAAAAAAAAAATATTTTTCGGGCAGCCCGAGGGGCTGCCCGAGGGGGCTGCCCGAATATTTCGGGCAGCATAGGGCAGCCCGAGGGGCTGCCCGAAATGTTCAGTTTTTAAAATAAAAAAAAAATTTTTTTGTTGTTGCCGGAATCCGGCGACGGAGCTCCGGCGACGGCGATGACGGCTAGGGTTTCCAAAAGTGTTTTGGTTAATCCAAGTGTCATGGGCCTTGAGATGTTGGGCCATTGGATGGACAACATAATTTGTGAAATTTAAATGGGCCAAAGTATTTTTGGTGAAAAATGGTTTTTGGGCCCTTAAGTTTAAATTTACAATTGTTGCACATGTTTTCTCATAAAATAAATAATTGAAGTTGAACTTTAATTATTTATAGTAAATTGTGATTTACAAGAAATTCGATTATAAATAAATTAATTTGAAAGTAGACAAAGGTGTTTGTATACTTTGTTAATTTAATTTATAATTGTGGCGGTTAGTGATTGGATCAAGATATATAATATTGGATCAATTAATTATAGTGATAATTAATTGATGGTGTATGATATGTGATATTATGCATGAAGGATGATCAAAAGCCCAAGCCCAATTTGCTAGGTGTATGCTAGGATATTTGTGTTGTATGATTGTAATAATTATCAATTTTAAAGTGGGCTTGGTTTATGGCCCGTTCCCACCCCATGAGATGTATCCCTATGTGCCATGGATATTTATTTGTAAATATTAGAATAGGGGAAGATCAAGATTGGAAGATGGTGGCCTTGGTGATTATGAAGATCGAAGACATGTAATATTGGATGCTAATGTAATAGTATAGTTGCATTGCATCCCGTGCATTTACCCTAGGATTGGACCTAGGCCCGTGTTTGGCTCACACGGGCCATTAGTTTTGGGGCGATTGATCATCCTTGTATTGTTTTCTATTTATGATATATGCATGATATGTTATAAATAATGAGTATGTGCGTTATTATTATTATAATAACAAAGTTGCATGAATCCGGCAAACATACGATCAAACATGGCGAGCTTTTAAAATAAAATTAATGATGAGACCTTTCAAAATTAAAAACCCTCATTTTGAATAAGATTCAAAATTAATATCAAGCCCGAAAAGGGGAATTATAAATTTGTTTATAATTTCCTTGTCTTCCATCGACAATGGGTGCATGATGAACGCTACCCGTACTCGGGGCTCGGCTCATATTATTGGGGGGGCCCTGGGTGCCGGAAAGCTGTGACATCCATTGACATGGTGATGTGAACTACGTGGAACTCCCATGATTTCGGCTCATATTATTGAGGGAACTCATGGCGACCGTCCATTAAGGTTCAACATCGATGGGTAAGGCTTGACACGTGAAGATGAACGACGTCATATTATTGGGTCCTAATCAAACGTGAGACAAAAGTTTACGTTAAGGGTTGCATTGTGATGCAATTGGAAACTACCTTTTAGGTTTTGTGATTGGCTGATATTATTCGGGATCATAATTCGCTAATTGGACCTTACGTACCTACTGAGGAAAGGAGTTTCCCGTTTTCACTAGAGGGTAGTGAAAGATGTCAAAACAGTGGGAGCAAATATTTATGAAGTATAAGTCCAAACTTCATATCTTACTAAATATTTAAAATAGTCATCAACATTTATCTGTTTTTACTTTTCAGTACAAATCGACAATGTCTTCGATGCGCAATTCGATATCTATAATACTCGACAAACACATATTAACTGGACCTAATTACCTCACTTGGCTAAGAAATTTGAAAATAGTCTTAAATTCGGAAAGGGTAACATATACACTGACTCAGTCGCCCCCTGTTGAGGCTCCGACTGACTGCTCTCCTGAGGAATTGCAGGCTTACGAGGAATGGTGTGACCATGACTTGATAGCTAGGTGTTATATGCTGACTTCTATGAACGATGAGCTACAGAGGCGTTTTGAGGGTGCAAAGAATGCTGCTGACATTCATTTGCACCTCAAGGAGCTCTTTGGAGAGCAAACGCGTCCTCTTAGGCATGCAACCGTCAAGGAGCTGATCACTTTGCGCATGCGAGATGGGGCCTCGGTCCATGAGCATGGCCTAAAGGTGATCGGGCTCGTGGACAAGCTCGTTGGCATGGATTTGATCTTGCCTTCGGAGTTGACCACCGACGTGTTGCTGTTATCGCTGCCTAGCTCATTTGATCCTTTTGTGGTGAATTTCAACATGAACAAGATGGAACCGACCCTTGAGGAGTTGGTGAACATGCTTGTTACGTTTGAATCCACCATCAAGAAAGAGAAGTTGGTTCTTTATGTGGGTTCTTCATCTGGTACGAAGATTGATCCACATGGGAAGGGAAAGAAGAGTTCTTTCCAACGTCCCGAGAAGAACGTGCCCCTGTTGAGGCAATCTCCGAACCCTGTTGAGGCAGCCAGACCAGTTAAGGCTGACAAGACTAATGATGTATGTCATCACTGCAAGAAGCCTGGACATTGGAGGCGAAATTGCAAAGAATATCTTGCCCAGAAGTGTTCTGGAAACGGTATGTTCTAAATTTAAGTAAACATTTTAATTAACTCTACTTCTTGGGTATTAGATACCGGTTGTGACTCACATCTCTGTAATGGGTTACAGGTGATGGGAAGAAGTAGGAAGCTTAAGGAAGGTGTGACCTTCTTGAGGATGGGCAATGGAGCAAGAGTTGCTGCCAAGGCTATTAAGGATGTTTACTTATTATTGAACAATGACTTTAAGTTAATTTTAAGAGATGTTTTGTTTGTACCTGTTTGGTGTAAAACATTGTTTCCATTTCTATTGTGATAAAAATGGATATTCTTGTTTATTTAGCAAAGGTGTTTGCAACATTTACAAGAATGAATGTTTAATTGGTACTTGAGAACTTGAAAACGATCTCTATAACTTAAAAGTAAAAGATATTCTACTAAATGTCCATTCAAAGGCAGATACCATATGAGATATGGATGGGTAAGCCTCCCAAATATTCTTATCTTAGAATATGGGGAGCCCTGCTTATGTGAAGCAGGTAAGTGGGAGATAAATTGGATTGTTGATCAATTTTATGTTACTTCGTGGGATATCCAAGGAATTAAGTTGGATATCATTTCTATCATCCCCAAGAAACAAAAGTGTTTGTTTCTAGGAATGCAACCTTTTTGGAAAGGGATTTTCTATTGGATAGAAAAAGGCAGATGATAGAACTCGAAGAGGTTCGAGAGAAACCCACAATTATAGAACCCACACCCGATGAGCCAAGAGAGGAGATACAAGCTCCTAGCATATACGAGAAAGTCTCGAGACCACCTATGAGGTATGGTCTGCTTCTTGAAGAGGGCCATGATGAGCCTAACCATGGATGTGATCCAAGGACCTTCAAGAAAGCGTTATCTGATGCCGATTCATCCAAGTGGCTTGAAGCAATGGAATCTGAGATGAATTCCATGCATTCGAACCAAGTGTAGGATCTTGTGGATCCACCTGTGGGAACTGTTCCCACAGGGACTTGGGGAGGATGGGAAGGTGTTGACCTTCAAGGCGCGATTGGTGGCAAAAGGGTGTACTCAAAGACAAGGAGTTGACTTTGAGGAAACCTTTTCCCAATCGCAATGCTCAAGTCCATAAGGATTTTATTAGCCATAGCTGCATAGTATGACTATGAGATATGGCAGATGGATGTCAAGACAAACTTTCTTAAATGGGGATTTTAAGAAAATTATTTACATGTCTAAACCTGAAGGGTTTATATCTATCGGAAGTGAGCATATGGTATGCAAACTTCAAAGATCTATTTATGATCTAAAGCAGGCATCTAGGAGTTGGAACCTCAGATTCGACAGTACAATCAAATAGTTTGATTTACTAAGAATCATGAGAGACCCTGTGTGTATAAGAAGGTCAGTGGGAGTGTTGTGACATTCCCGGTATTTTATGTTGATGACATTCTACTCATTGGGAATGATGTAGGAATGTTGCAATCAACTAAGATATGATTAGCGAGTGAGTTCTCGATGTAGGACTTGGGTGAAGCATCTTTTGTATTGGGATACAGATCTATTGAGATAGATCGAAAAGATGGCTTGGTCTCACCCAGTTCACATACATGATACCATCGTGAAGCGGTTCTCGATGGATGCGTCCTTGAGAGGACATCTACCAATGTGTCATGGCGTGTCCCTATCCAAGTCTGTCTCCTGAGACTGATGCAGAGATAGTGACGATGACACGCATTCCGTATGCTTCGGAAATTGGTAATATCATGTATGGGATGATATCTACACGTCCTGACGTGGCGTTTGCACTATGTGTAGTGAAAGGATATCAATCGAACCCTGGTCTTCCACACCTGAAAGCTGTGAAAGACATCCTCAAGTTGTTGAGAAGGACCAATAAGTTGTTCTTGGTCTATGGGGGTAGAGAACTGAAATTGGAAGGCTATACCGACACTAGCTTCCAAAGCGATATCGATAACTCGAAGTCAACCTCTAGGTTTGTATTCGTGCCCAATGGTGCTGCTGTCTCTTGGAAGAGTTCCAAGCAAGACAATATTACGGATTCCAGCACAGAGGCCGAATACATTGCTGCATAAGATGCAGCAAGGGAGGCTGTTTGGATAAGGAATTTCGTCTAAGAGTTGGATGTCATTCCTAATGGAGTTGCTCCTGTCCCGGTGTTGTGAGACAACACGGGAGCTTTTGCTCAAGCAAAGGAGCCAAGGTCTCATCAGAAGTCCAAACACGTATTGAGAAAGTACCACATCCTCGGAGAGATTGTGGAAAGAAGAGAAGTGTCTATTGACAAAGTCGGCTCCACAGATTATGTTGTTGATCCACTAGCTAAGCCTTTACCTAGACCATTATTCGACAAGCATCGCGAATCAATGGGTTTTATGCATATGGGTAGTTGGCTCTAGTGCAAGTGGGAGATTGTTAGAGTAGGTGCCCGTCGAGCCAAGTGTTGGCCGAGTGTTCACAATGAAACTCTATGTATAAGCAGTCTTTATTTTAATAATATTTGAAATTATTACTTTGGCACATCTTTATCTGTATACCCATGCTAGCTGCATAGATAAAGCCCTTGAATATACAAATAGTAGAAAGAATATGAGATGCTCATATGATGAGTATCATGAAACTCATATTTGTAATACTGTATATTCTAAACGGTTCCTAGTCGATTCAGCCGCCACTAAGAAGGATATAGGCCGCTCGAGTTAGAGACTAGTATCTGCGATGTGAGTACCATGTTTCATTGGTAGGGGACATTGTGATGTCCGAACGTGCAGATAGGTGCTCCTTGTAGAGTGCACTGAACAACCCTCCATAAAAGGACTTTCCAAGTGGTTCTCACTTATCGAGTGGAAAAGTCCTAGTTTATGGTTGTACAGAATTAGTCCTTATGACCCGGGACAACATTGAGACTCTATGTGCTAGAATTACACTTTGACTTGTTTACCGACTCTCATGGGGTCATCAGGTGGCAAGGTTGGGTGTTCTGTCGAAACACATAGGAGTCGATGCATTGTAGTCGGGGATTCACCGCTTACCTTCGGGTATGGATATCCTATGTGTTATCATGTGTATGTAGGTTGAAATCTCTGGCCAGAGTATGGTTGTAATTATGAAAGGTGTTTCATAGATTACACCATCGATGCAACTACGACATGACACATAGTATCGATTCATTGACAACTCTCGATAAACCAATGGTTGTCGAATCGATCGGGATATATGAGTTGAAGGGACCGTACTGTACGCTAACCATAATTGAATGGTTCTTGCAGGCACTATCATGTGATACCTAGGGAATCACGTAAGCGATGCTGCTAGGCGTTTAACGTGATTGGTTGGGTACTATCAGACTTGAGTTCTGACGTTCTTACTATCAAGAAGTTGATAAGTAAGAATGGAGCAATTGGGGTATGCTCGAATAAGGACATGTTTAGTCCGAATCACATGGAGATGTGAACCCACGGCTAGTTGTATCAATGAACCATTGAGGGCCACACAAGTACTAGCTTTGTAAATCCCGATGAGAAGTAAAATAGTTCAATGTGTTGAACGGCTTATAAAGGAGTTTATAAGCGTAAGTAAAATTAGAAGTATGACTTCTATAAAGGAGAAAATAGTTCAATGTGTTGAACAACTTATAAATGAGTTTATAAGTGTAAAGAAAAATAGAAGTATGACTTCTATGAGAGAAATGTAAATTTTGATTTATGGAAGTGTTTCTAAATTAAAATTTGGCCAAGTGAATAATGTAATTGAAAATTGTGATTTTCATAGACATTATTATGGACTAAATAAATTAATTCAAGTGTTGAATTAATTAAACACTAGTGGGCCTAGTAGAGCCCAAATAATTAAATTAATTCAAGTGTTGGATCAATTAAATAATATTGAGTCTTGTAGAGCTCAATTAAAATAATTATTTAAACTAGTGGGACTTGAGTAAATCCAAGTAATGTTTAAATAGTCTCAAATGTGTTTGAGATATTTAAATTTAGTCCAAAGTTTTTAATTTGATTAAAAACTATATAATATGCATGCATGGAAGGTGAAGGGTTGGAGATTACTTTTTAATAAAATAATGCAAGGCATGCTACTTTTCATTTTTGCTTTTTGCAACACCAAGACAAGGAATTGAATTCATTCTCCCTTCCCTCAACCATGAGATGGCCGAAACATGCTCTAAAAATTCTCTCCCATTTTTCTCTCTTCTTTGTGTTCTTGAATTGTTTAAGAACACACACTTCTCTTTGATAAATCCTCACATTTTTCTAGTGCAAATTGTGAGGGGATTTACCTAGTTGGTGGTGGGCTTAATTTTGGAGTAAGGAGGAGGCTTGAAGATCTTCATCCATTCAAGAGCTTTGTTGCTAGTCAACAAAGTTGGAGCCACAATCAACTTTTTAAAGTTGATAGGTACATTTCTTTAACATCCTTTGTATGGTTTGATTTTTGTAAATATTACACAAGATTTTTCATGGGGTGGCCGAAATTTTACATAATATAATTTGATTTTTGTGCTTCCGTTGCGTTTCCGGCCACCGTAACCGGTCCGCTTTCACATCGGATTTATGACAAGCTATAAAATGTGTCATCTTAGAGAATCTATCCACAAAAACAAAAATAGAATCCATCCCCTTCTTAGTCATAGGCAACCCCAAAATAAAGTCCATAGAAATGTCAATCCAAGTTCTTTTTAAGAATAGCACGCAAAAGTGTTCCCAAAGTTCTATTGACAACTTCAGTTTGTCAATCCGTTTGAGGATGACAAGTAGTAGAAAACAACAATTTTTTGCCAAGTTTAGCCCATAAAGTATTCCAAAAGTAACTCAAGAATTTAACATCGCGACCAGAAACAATAGTTTTAGGCATTCCATGCAACCTAGCGATTTCTCTAAAGAACAAATCCGCAATGTTTGAAGCATAATCGGTTTTATGACAAGCTATAAAATGTGCAATCTTAGAGAATCTATCCACAACAACAAAAATAGAATCCCTCCCCTTCTTAGTCCTAGGCAACCCCAAAATAAAATTCATAGAAATGTCAATCCAAGTTCTTTTTAAGAATAGCACGCAAAAGTGTTCCCAAAGTTCTATTGACAACTTCAGTTTGTTCATCCATTTGAGGATGACAAGTAGTAGAAAACAACAATTTTGTGCCAAGTTTAGCCCATAAAGTATTCCAAAAGTAACTCAAGAATTTAACATCACGACCAGAAACAATAGTCCTAGTCATGCCATGCAACCTAACGACTTCTCTAAAGAAAAAATCTGCAATGTTTGAAGCATCATCGGTTTTATAACAAGTTATAAAATGTGCCATCTTAGAGAATCTATCCACAACAACAAAAATAGAATCCATCCCCTTCTTAGTCCTCGGCAACCCCAAAATAAAGTCCATAGAAATGTCAATCCAAGTTCTTTTTAAGAATAGCACGCAAAAGTGTTCCCAAAGTTCTATTGACAACTTCAGTTTGTCCATCCGTTTGAGGATGACAAGTAGTAGAAAACAACAATTTTGTGCCAAGTTTAGCCCATAAAGTATCCCAAAAGTAACTCAAGAATTTAACATCGCGACCAGAAACAATAGTCCTAGGCATTCCATGCAACCTAGCGATTTCTCTAAAGAACAAATCCGCAATGTTTGAAGCATCATCGGTTTTATGACAAGCTATAAAATGTGCAATCTTAGAGAATCTATCCACATCAACAAAAATAGAATCACTCCCCTTCTTAGTCCTAGGCAACCCCAAAATAAAATTCATAGAAATTTCAATCCAAGTTCTTTTTAAGAATAGCACGCAAAAGTGTTCTCAAAGTTCTATTTACAACTTCAATTTGTCCATCCATTTGAGGATGACAAGTAGTAGAAAACAACAATTTTGTGCCAAGTTTAGCCCATAAAGTATTCCAAAAGTAACTCAAGAATTTAACATCGCGACCAGAAACAATAGTCCTAGGCATGCCATGCAACCTAACGACTTCTCCAAAGAAAAAATCTGCAATGTTTGAAGCATCATCGGTTTTATAACAAGCTATAAAATGTGCCATCTTAGAGAATCTATCCACAACAACAAAAATAGAATCCATCAACTTCTTAGTCCTAGGCAACCCCAAAATAAAGTCCATAGAAATGTCAATCCAAGATCTTTTTAAGAATAGCACGCAAAATTGTTCCCAAAGTTCTATTGACAACTTCAGTTTGTCCATCCGTTTGAGGATGACAAGTAGTAAAAAACAACAATTTTGTGCCAAGTTTAGCCCATAAAGTATTCCAAAAGTAACTCAAGAATTTAACATCGCGACCAGAAACAATAGTCCTATGCATTCCATGCAACCTAGCGACTTCTCTAAAGAACAAATACGCAATGTTTGAAGCATCATCGGTTTTATGACAAGCTATAAAATGTGTCATCTTAGAGAATCTATCCACAAAAACAAAAATAGAATCACTCCCCTTCTTAGTCCTTGGCAACCCCAAAATAAAGTCCATCGAAATGTCAATCCAAGTTCTTTTTAAGAATAACACGCAAAACTGTTCCCAAAGTTCTATTGAAAACTTCAGTTTGTCCATCCGTTTGAGGATGACAAGTAGTAGAAAACAACAATTTTGCGCCAAGTTTAGCCCAAAAAGTCTTCCAAAAGTAACTCAAGAATTTAACATCGTGACCAGAAACAATAGTCCTAGGCATGCCATGCAACCTAACGACTTCTCTAAAGAAAAAATCCGCAATGTTTGAAGCATCATCGGTTTTATAACAAGCTATAAAATGTGCCATTTTAGAGAATCTATCCACAACAACAAAAATAGAATCCATCCCCTTTTAGTCCTAGGCAACCCCAAAATAAAGTCCATAGAAATGTCAATCCAAGTTCTTTTTAAGAATAGCACGCAAAAGTGTTCCCAAAGTTCTATTGACAACTTCAGTTTGTCCATCCGTTTGAGGATGACAAGTAGTAGAAAACAACAATTTTGTGCCAAGTTTAGCTCATAAAGTATTCCAAAAGTAACTCAAGAATTTAACATCGCGACCAGAAACAATAGTCCTTGGAATTCCATGCAACCTTGCGACTTCTCTAAAGAACAAATCCGCAATGTTTGAAGCATCATCGGTTTTATGACAAGCTATAAAATGTGCCATCTTAGAGAATCTATCCACAAAAACAAAAATAGAATCACACCCCTTCTTAGTCCTCGGCAACCCCAAAATAAAGTCCATCGAAATGTCAATCCAAGTTCTTTTTAAGAATAGCACGCAAAAGTGTTCCCAAAGTTCTATTGAAAACTTCAGTTTGTCCATCCGTTTGAGGATGACAAGTAGTAGAAAACAACAATTTTGTGCCAAGTTTAGCCCATAAAGTCTTCCAAAAGTAACTCAAGAATTTAACATCGCGACCAGAAACAATAGTCCTAGGCATGCCATGCAACCTAACAACTTCTCTAAAGAAAAAATCCGCAATGTTTGAAGCATCATCGGTTTTATAACAAGCTATAAAATGTGCCATCTTAGAGAATCTATCCACAACAACAAAAATAGAATCCATCCCCTTCTTAGTCCTAGGCAACCCCAAAATAAAGTCCATAGAAATGTCAATCCAAGTTCTTTTTAAGAATAGCACGCAAAAGTGTTCCCAAAGTTCTATTGACAACTTCAGTTTGTCCATCCATTTGAGGATGACAAGTAGTAGAAAACAACAATTTTGTGCCAAGTTTAGCCCATAAAGTCTTCCAAAAGTAACTCAAGAATTTAACATCGCGACCAGAAACAATAGTCCTAGGCATGCCATGCAACCTAACGACTTCTCTAAAGAAAAAATCCGCCATGTTTGAAGCATCATCGATTTTATGACAAGCTATAAAATGTGCCATCTTAGAGAATCTATCCACAACAACAAAAATAGAATCCATCCCCTTCTTAGTCCTAGGCAACCCCAAAATAAAGTCCATAGAAATGTCAATCCAAGTTCTTTTTAAGAATAGCACGCAAAAGTGTTCCCAAAGTTCTATTGACAACTTCAGTTTGTCCATCCGTTTGAGGATGACAAGTAGTAGAAAACAACAATTTTGTGCCAAGTTTAGCCCATAAAGTATTCCAAAAGTAACTCAAGAATTTAACATCGCGACCAGAAAAAATAGTCCTAGGCATTCCATGCAACCTAGCGATTTCTCTAAAGAACAAATCCGCAATGTTTGAAGCATCATCGGTTTTATGACAAGCCATAAAATGTGCAATCTTAGAGAATCTATCCACAACAACAAAAATAGAATCCCTCCCCTTCTTAGTCCTAGGCAACCCCAAAATAAAATTCATAGAAATGTCAATCCAAGTTCTTTTTAAGAATAGCACGCAAAAGTGTTCCCAAAGTTCTATTGACAACTTCAGTTTGTCCATCCATTTGAGGATGACAAGTAGTAGAAAACAACAATTTTGTGCCAAGTTTAGCCCATAAAGTATTCCAAAAGTAACTCAAGAATTTAACATCGCGAACAGAAACAATAGTCCTAGGCATGCCATGCAACCTAGCGACTTCTCTAAAGAAAAAATCCGCAATGTTTGAAGCATCATCGGTTTTATGACAAGCTATAAAATGTGCCATCTTAGAGAATCTATCCACAAAAACAAAAATAGAATCACTCCCCTTCTTAGTCCTCGGCAACCCCAAAATAAAGTCCATCGAAATGTCAATCCAAGTTCTTTTTAAGAATAGCACGCAAAAGTGTTCCCAAAGTTCTATTGAAAACTTCAGTTTGTCCATCCGTTTGACGATGACAAGTAGTAGAAAACAACAATTTTGTGCCAAGTTTAGCCCATAAAGTCTTCCAAAAGTAACTCAAGAATTTAACATCGCGACCAGAAACAATAGTCCTAGGCATGCCATGCAACCTAACGACTTCTCTAAAGAAAAAATCCGCAATGTTTGAAGCATCATCGGTTTTATAACAAGCTATAAAATGTGCCATCTTAGAGAATCTATCCACAACAACAAAAATAGAATCCATCCCCTTCTTAGTCCTAGGCAACCCTAAAATAAAGTCCATAGAAATGTCAATCCAAGTTCTTTTTAAGAATAGCACGCAAAAGTGTTCCCAAAGTTTTTTTGACAACTTCAGTTTGTCTATCCATTTGAGGATGACAAGTAGTAGAAAACAACAATTTTTTGCCAAGTTTAGCCCATAAAGTCTTCCAAAAGTAACTCAAGAATTTAACATCGCGACCATAAACAATAGTCCTAGGCATGCCATGTAACCTAACGACTTCTCTAAAGAAAAAATACGCAATGTTTGAAGCATCATCGGTTTTATATCAAGCTATAAAATGTGCTGTAGTGACCCGTTCCAGAATCACCTACTAATCAGAACTTAAGCATGCAAAATTAACATTTAAAACTGAATCAGGTAATACAGCGGAAAAACAGTAATACAATCCAATCGAATCTGTAAGTACAAAATACTGAAACAACCAGATCGAACTAAATTCCAAGAACAAATACCAACAACTACAGGTCAACCTCTGTCAGCTCCCTGTCCGCTCCCTCCTGGACCGTCCAACCTGAGACCTGCCCCATCGAATAGGGTGTCCAAAACAGAGATAAACCGAGGACGTGAGCATAAAACGCTCAGCACCGAAAGCATGAGTATACAAGACTATGACAAGCATGTATGCAAAATGTACTGGATACCAGGATCTGGGTATAACGAAATACTGCTCAGGTAAATGACGTCAAGGTATGTAGCACTCTGCGCCGTCGCACCAGGAGGTGGCTCCCATACCAAAATAAACCTGTGGATATACCGGTGACCTGACCACCGTCGGCCAACGGGGTCCAACCATCCACAACAAACGAGGGCTGAGCACCCTCTCAACAGGCTATCTCAAAGATAATCAGGCTCAACATGATTATGCAAATGCCGCATAATAAACCATGCATCATATGACAGATAATAATGCAACATATAAACATGCAACACATAGCAAAGTATACTCAATCCTGCTATCTCGGATAGTACTTTCGTACCTCAAACCAGTAGATCCTAGCAATCAGCCCTAGAATCAAGCCTGCGTCCGTAGTCAGCCCACTGATGCCGCTAGCTCCCAACTAGAGCACAACTCCGCTACAAAACCAGTAGCTCCCCGCTAGTGCCTAAACCTCGGGAAAAGACTAGAAACCCATCAGAAACGACTAAAACGCTCTGGAACACTCGGAATTGGCGAGTAACAAATGAAGCCTCGCGCCTCTATTTATAGACAACGATCGGTAGATCCGATCCACTTCGGACGATCCGATCCGGCACACTTCGGACGATCCGAACCCTGATCGGACGATCCGAATCCTGCATGTCTTCCACGTGTCCAGCCACCTGTCTTCGGACGATCCGAACCCTGATCGGACGATCCGAACCTTGCATGTCTTCCACGTGTCCAGCCACCTGTCTTCGGACGATCCGAACCCTGTTCGGTCCTTCCGATCCTACCGAAATAATATTTAATCCAATAATTAACTCAAATTAGGCATCGGGATACTACATTCTCCCTCCCTAAAAAGGATTTCGTCCGCGAAATCGAGTCTGAAAAATGACAATTCTGAACAACAATACATTCAACTTAAGAATGAATTACAACTGAAAGTACAACTGAAATTACAATCATAACTGAAAATACTACAACTAGAACAACTCTGGATGCTCTGACCGCATGCGACTCTCTAGTTCCCAAGTAGCTTCTTCAGTACCTCGGCGCTGCCACTGCACTAAGACAAGAGGAATAGTCTTATTCCGCAGTACCTTATCCTTCCGGTCTAAGATCGAAACCGGTCTTTCCACAAAAGACAAATCCGGATTCAGCTGAACTTCTGTCGGATGCAAAACATGAGACTCATCAGCTACGTATCGTCTCAACAAAGACACATGAAACACATTGTGAACACTAGACAGATACGGTGGCAAAGCTAATCTGTAGGCCAAATCTCTCACACATTCTAAGATCTCAAAAGGACCAATGAATCTCGGAGAGAGCTTACCCTTGAGTCCAAATCTCAGAATTGTGACACCCTGACCTCTTTTAAAATAAATACGCAGCAGAAATAAAATTTTTCTTTTCAAAATATACGGAAGGAGTTTCAAAATACATTTCATCAAATATCTTTACAAAATAAATACATGATCATTTAAATGACATAACAAAAACCAAAATATCATTCCTATGATCATGCCAAAATCCTCCTTCCAACGGTGTATGCATATGACCCCCGATCTACAGTCAACGTCCCGAGGCACCACTCTGATCTGCATCACATGAAAATAACTGAAATGAGAATAAATCTCAGCAAGTGGAACTCTTATATAACAATAAACAATAATCTCTGTAAAACATCTCTTTGAAATCATAAATACCATCAACTCTGAACTGTAAACTCTGAATATCAATAACATAGCAATAGCATATAAATATGATGGTATTTCTCTTTTGCTCTGGGGATTGATATCAATAGTATCTCTGCTCTGGGGTTGCTCGTATCCCAAATCGATATAAATACCGATAACTCTGAGGGATATAAGCCTCTGGGCGATGATCATCTAATATTGCATGCAATCTCTGACTATGTATTTATCAATCCGAAAACATTTAAATTCTTCTCTGGTTTTAACAATCACTTTGAACTCTATATATCTCTTTGTATTCCCTTTAATCAATAATGAGACATACAATGCCTCCAATACATATAACAATACATACTATGGATCAAATGAAAGGGAATAACACAATAAACTCTTTGAAACACATACATATAAAATCATGTGAGCAAAAGGAATGAATTTCCACTTACAAACCACAACAAACACCTCAACTTAGCTCTTGATCACCACCTACAACAAATAATCCACAAATAACACCAATATCAACTAAATATCCAAGATTACAAGCTAAATAATCCATAAATCCACTTAAACAACCAATCTAAACAACTCTTAATTTACAACCTTAACAGAATCGCACCAAAAACTTACCCAAGCTTCCTAGCACCAAGGAGAACGTCGAACTCAAGTCGAAATTCCAAACAAACGCTTGAATCGAAGATAGGAAGTGAAAGAAATGACCAAAAACCCTAAAAATGGAGAGAAATGTCGAGAATGAAGGAGAGAAGAAAGGAAAAGCATGGCCAACCACTCCAAAAAGTAGCTTAAAAACTCGACCATACCTTCACCGCGGGTGCGCCAACACAAGGACCGCGGGTGCGCTATGGTTACGGCAATCTCAAAAATTCTGGAACACGAACAGCGCGGGTGCGGCGACGCAAGCAGCGCGGGTGCGGTCTCTACCGCAGGGGCGGTCTCTACAACGCCGCGGGTGCGGTGTGCTCACGGCACTCAAACTCCAAAAATAGCACAGTGCACCGCGGGGGCACTCCTCTAAGAGCGCGGGTGCACTCTACTCACGGCAAAACACTATTCCAAAGCAACTAAAATCGAACCGAAACGCTGAAACGAACAACCAACAACAACTAATACCTCAAATAAATAATAACCAATAATACTAAAGCCCAAAACACAACTATAATCATCTAATCAAATATCCCAAATAACAAACAAAACTTAAATCGTACCGTACACCGGGCTCGGCTATTACAATCTTCCCCCCTTAAGGGAATTTCGTCCGCGAAATTGACGTCACGGCACGAACAACTCAGGATACTTCTCTCTCATCTCATCCTCTGGTTCCCACGTAGCCTCCTCTATCAAATGGTTCCTCCAAAGAACTTTGACAATGCCGATCTCTTTGTTCCTCAGAACTCTAACTGTGCGATCCAAAATCTGAATCGGAATCTCTTGATACGTCAAATTCGGCGTCAAGTCCAATGGCTCGTGGCGAAGAACATGGGAAGGATCTGCAACATACTTCCTGAGCATCGAAACGTGAAACACATTATGAACTCTGTCAAGATCTGGAGGTAGGGCTAATCTGTAGGCTCTGTCACCAACTCTGTCCAAAATCTCGAATGGACCAATAAATCTAGGACTCAACTTGCCCTTCTTACCAAATCTCATCACACCCTTGAGAGGTGCTATCTTCAGAAATACATGGTCGCCAACCTCGAACTGCAAAGGTCTACGACGAACATCTGCATAGCTCTTCTGTCTGGACTGGGCAGTCTTCATCCTTTCTCTGATAACAGCAACAACATCAGCAGTCTGCTGGACCAACTCTGGTCCCAACATCTTCCTCTCACCAACCTCGTCCCAATACAAGGGAGATCTGCACTTCCTGCCATAAAGTGCCTCATACGGTGCCATGCCAATCGTCGCCTGGTAGCTATTGTTATAAGTGAACTCAACCAAAGGCAACAAAGAATCCCAGCTACCTGGAAAGTCAATAGTACAAGCTCTGAGCATATCCTCAAGAATCTGAATGACTCTCTCTGACTGACCATCACTCTGAGGATGATAGGCTGTACTGAATGTTAACCGCGAACCCATAGCTCTGTGCAAACTCTTCCAAAACTCTGAAGTAAATCTAGGGTCACGATCAGACACGATCGACACAGGGACACCATGAAGTCTGACAATCTCTGCAATGTAGTCCTTGGCATACTGATTCATCGAATACGTCGTCTTGACTGGAAGAAAATGCGCTGACTTAGTCAATCGATCAACGATAACCCAAATAGAATTGAAACCTCTCTGCACTCTGGGAAGACCAGTCACGAAATCCATCGTAATATGCTCCCACTTCCACTGAGGAATCGGCAACGACAACAATGTCCCAGCAGGTCTCTGGTGCTCAATCTTCACCTGCTGACAAGTAAGACACTGAGAAATGAACACGGCAACATCCTTCTTCATACCTGGCCACCAGTAGAGTCGACGAAGATCCTGATACATCTTCGTACTGCCTGGATGAATCGAATAAGGTGCGGTATGAGCCTCTGTCAGAATATCTCTACGAATATCGTCACCAGAAGGAACACAAATACGACCTCTGAAAGTCACCAAACCATCACCATTCAAGGCGAACTCTGAATTACCTCTAATCTCTGCTCTATCTCTCAACTCTGTCAGCTGAACATCAGTCGACTGCTCTCTACGGATCCTGTCCGTCAAAGAAGATCGAAGAACCAACGCTGAAAGACGAGCAATGGTGCCTGGAATCACCAGATCAATCTCCTCTCTCTGCAAATCCATCAGCAACGGTCTCTGAACCAAAGAACTCAATGAAGCACTCGACTTACGACTCAAAGCATCAGCCACAACATTCGCCTTCCCTGGGTGATAACTGATAGTTACATCGTAATCTTTGACCAGCTCTAACCACCTCCTCTGCCGCATATTGAGCTCTTTCTGCGAAAACAGATACTTCAAACTCTTGTGGTCTGTGAAAATCTCACACTTTTCGCCATACAAGTAGTGTCTCCAAATCTTCAGGGCGAAAACCACAGCTGCCAACTCTAAATCATGCGTCGGATAATTCTTCTCATAATCCTTCAACTGGCGAGAAGCATAGGCAATGACCTTACCTCTCTGCATCAACACTGCACCGAGACCCTTCTTCGACGCATCAGTATAGACAACAAAGTCCTCTGAACCACAAGGCAAAGAAAGAACAGGAGCCGTCGTCAATCTATCCTTCAACTCCTGAAATGCACTCTGGCAATCTAAAGACCACTCGAACTTCACAGTCTTCCTTGTCAGATTGGACAATGGCAGGGCAATCTTGGAAAAATCCAAAATGAAACGACGATAAAAACCCGCCAAACCAAGGAAACTGCGCACCTCTGAAACAGTCGTAGGAATAGGCCACTTCTGAATCGCCTCTATCTTCATCGGATCAACAGCAATGCCATCCCTCGAAACGACATGGCCTAGGAAAGAAATCTGATCCAGCCAAAACTCACACTTCTTCAACTTGGCAAACAACCTCCGCTCTCTCAGCAACTGGAGCACAACTCTGAGATGCTCTGAATGAAGCTCTCTGGTCTTGGAATAGATCAAGATATCGTCGATAAAGACAATGACGAAGCTATCCAAATACGGCTTGAACACACGGTTCATCAGGTCCATGAAAACAGAAGGGGCATTGGTCAAACCAAAAGACATCACGAGAAACTCAAAGTGACCATACCTGGTCCTGAAAGCCGTCTTAGGGATATCGGACTCCCTAACCTTCAATTGATAGTAGCCAGACCGAAGATCAATCTTCGAGAAAACAGTGGCACCCTGAAGTTGGTCAAACAAATCATCTATCCGAGGCAACGGATACTTGTTCTTGATCGTCACTTTGTTAAGCTCCCTGTAGTCGATACACAGACGCAAAGAACCATCCTTCTTCTTAACAAATAGAACCGGAGCTCCCCAAGGCGAAGAACTCGGACGAATGAAACCCTTATCTAGAAGATCCTGCAACTGCGTCTTCAACTCTTTCATCTCGGTAGGAGCCATCCTATACGGAGCCTTAGAAATAGGAACCGTACCTGGAGCAAGATCAATAACAAACTCTACATCTCTATCCGGCGGCAAACCCGGAACATCATCCTCAAACACATCCGCAAACTCCCTCACCACATCAATATCATCAATATTCAACTTAATCAGTCTATCCATATCCACAACAGATGCTAGAAAAACATCACAACCTCTACACAAAAGCCTCTCAGCATCAAGACACGAAATAAAAGGAAGGACCAGCGAAGTACCTGAGCTGGCGAGAACTCCTCCCTGGTCATCATCTGCAAAAGTCACCGTCTTAGCAACGCAATCAATAACAGCACGATAGGTCGACAGCCAATCCATGCCAAGAATAACATCAAAGGCAACCATCGGGATCACAATCAAATCAGCAAAGACCTCTCGATCAACAAAACGAACGGGGCACGCATACACTATGGAAGTCGGGCACAAAACATCTCCCGAAGGCAAAACAACACTAAGCTGAAGGGGAATAACAGAAGGAACTATACCCAAAGATCTCAAAAACAATTCAGACATAAAAGAATGAGTAGCACCAGTATCAATCAAAGTAGTAGCTACTCTGCCTGAAATTAAAATGGAACTAGAGATTACAGAAGAATTACGATTAATACCTTCCTTAGTCATCGAAAAGATACGACCCTGCACCTTCTCCTGGCTAGCTCCCCTAGGACAATCTCTGGAAATATGGCCTGGCATGCCACAACGATAGCAAGAACGAGAGCCAAATCTACACTCTCCACGATGGGGTCTGCTACACTTGGGACACAAAGATCTCTCAGAATCAGACGGAGCAACTGGCGCTGACGGTGGCCTAGGACTCTGATCCACCTTGCCCTTCCCCTTGAATCGATCTCTGCCACGCTGACCTGAACTCTGGCCTCTCTGCATACTAGCCTGGTGCCTCGCCTGCCTCTCCCTGGCGATATCCTTCTCGTCCTGCTCTGCTAGCAACGCCTTGGACACAATCTCCTTGAAAGTAACAGCCTTGGACATATTGATGTCACGCCTGATCTCCGCTCTAAGGCCTCGAATGAAGTGAGCGCCTTTATCTTTATCACTGGTAGCAATGTACGGAGCAAATAGGCAACCCTCCTCGAACTTGAGAATATACTCATCCACGTTCAAGCTCCCCTGACGAAGCTCCAAGAACTCTGTGACCTTCCTCGCTCGCAGTGCATCAGGAAAGTACTTGTCGTAGAAAAGCTCAGTAAACTCAGACCACTTCAAAGTAGAAACATCAATGCCAACCTTGGTCGCATTCCACCACAAACGTGCAGCTTTAACCAGCATAAAAACAGCACAACTGATACGATCTCTGTCCTCATAGTGGAGATGATCAAAAATCGCCTCCAAAGCCTTGACCCACTCTACTGCAGCTAAAGGATCGGAGCTGCCTGGAAACTCGGGTGGATCCATCCTCTTAAACGCAGAAAAGATAGCATCAGAACCAACTGCTACTGGAGCAACCTGCCCCCTACCTTGGTCTCTGCCCTGGCCTGCTCCTTGCAGTCTAAGCAACTGCTGGATCTGCTCACTGTGAACCTTAGCCTGCTCCTTCAGTAACTTGCCGAACTCGTCGACAACTCTCGAGGACGAACTATCCTCTCCCTCTGACGCCTTACGCTTAGGAGGCATCCTCTACTCTACAATGCTCACAAGACACCAATCAATACATAACAATAGATAGATGCAAAGAAAACATACCCGGACAGTTGAAAGTAGACGAAGTCATATGCATTGGTCCGAAGAACACCGCTCTGATACCACTAAAATGTGACACCCTGACCTCTTTTAAAATAAATACGCAGCAGAAATAAAATTTTTCTTTTCAAAATATACGGAAGGAGTTTCAAAATACATTTCATCAAATATCTTTACAAAATAAATACATGATCATTTAAATGACATAACAAAAACCAAAATATCATTCCTATGATCATGCCAAAATCCTCCTTCCAACGGTGTATGCATATGACCCCCGATCTACAGTCAACGTCCCGAGGCACCACTCTGATCTGCATCACATGAAAATAACTGAAATGAGAATAAATCTCAGCAAGTGGAACTCTTATATAACAATAAACAATAATCTCTGTAAAACATCTCTTTGAAATCATAAATACCATCAACTCTGAACTGTAAACTCTGAATATCAATAACATAGCAATAGCATATAAATATGATGGTATTTCTCTTTTGCTCTGGGGATTGATATCAATAGTATCTCTGCTCTGGGGTTGCTCGTATCCCAAATCGATATAAATACCGATAACTCTGAGGGATATAAGCCTCTGGGCGATGATCATCTAATATTGCATGCAATCTCTGACTATGTATTTATCAATCCGAAAACATTTAAATTCTTCTCTGGTTTTAACAATCACTTTGAACTCTATATATCTCTTTGTATTCCCTTTAATCAATAATGAGACATACAATGCCTCCAATACATATAACAATACATACTATGGATCAAATGAAAGGGAATAACACAATAAACTCTTTGAAACACATACATATAAAATAATGTGAGCAAAGGAATGAATTTCCACTTACAAACCACAACAAACACCTCAACTTAGCTCTTGATCACCACCTACAACAAATAATCCACAAATAACACCAATATCAACTAAATATCCAAGATTACAAGCTAAATAATCCATAAATCCACTTAAACAACCAATCTAAACAACTCTTAATTTACAACCTTAACAGAATCGCACCAAAAACTTACCCAAGCTTCCTAGCACCAAGGAGAACGTCGAACTCAAGTCGAAATTCCAAACAAACGCTTGAATCGAAGATAGGAAGTGAAAGAAATGACCAAAAACCCTAAAAATGGAGAGAAATGTCGAGAATGAAGGAGAGAAGAAAGGAAAAGCATGGCCAACCACTCCAAAAAGTAGCTTAAAAACTCGACCATACCTTCACCGCGGGTGCGCCAACACAAGGACCGCGGGTGCGCTATGGTTACGGCAATCTCAAAAATTCTGGAACACGAACAGCGCGGGTGCGGCGACGCAAGCAGCGCGGGTGCGGTCTCTACCGCAGGGGCGGTCTCTACAACGCCGCGGGTGCGGTGTGCTCACGGCACTCAAACTCCAAAAATAGCACAGTGCACCGCGGGGGCACTCCTCTAAGAGCGCGGGTGCACTCTACTCACGGCAAAACACTATTCCAAAGCAACTAAAATCGAACCGAAACGCTGAAACGAACAACCAACAACAACTAATACCTCAAATAAATAATAACCAATAATACTAAAGCCCAAAACACAACTATAATCATCTAATCAAATATCCCAAATAACAAACAAAACTTAAATCGTACCGTACACCGGGCTCGGCTATTACAAGAATCCTCCGAAAAGGTGATACCTTGAGAAACACTTTCTCGCCTGCATCAAAATGAAGAGGTCTGCGCTTGGTGTTCGCATAACTCGCTTGTCGATCCTGAGCAGTCTTAATCCGCTGTTTGATCACAAGAACTTTGTCCATGGCCTGCTGAATCAATTCTGGACCCTCGACCTGTCGTTCTCCGACTTCCTCCCAGAACAGAGGAGTACGACAACGTCGACCATACAATGCTTCAAACGGAGACATACCAATACTCCTATGAAAACTGTTGTTGTATGCAAACTCTATCAGTGGCAGATGATCCTGCCAAGCTGGCCCGAAATCCATCACACAAGATCTCAACATATCCTCAAGAGTACGAATAGTCCTCTCTGACTGACCGTCAGTCTCTGGGTGATATGCAGTACTCAAACTCAAGGTAGTGCCCAAAGCTTGCTGAAAGCTGCCCCAAAATCTAGATGTAAATCGAGGATCTCTGTCACTAACGATACTCACGGGCACACCATGAAACCGTACAATCTCCCGAATGTACAACCGTGCCATCCGATCGAAAGTGAAATCTCGGTTATACGGAAGAAAATGGGCAGACTTAGTAAGCCGATCCACTACCACCCAGATAGCATCTCTATTCCCCACAGACATAGGCAAGTGAGTCACGAAGTCCATCGTGATACGCTCCCACTTCCACTCCGGAATAGGAAGATTCTGCAACAAACCTCCAGGTCGTCGATACTCAGCCTTCACCTGCTGACAGACTAGGCACTTGGAGACATACTGATAAATATTATGTTTCATACCTTTCCACCAAAATCGAGTCCTCAAATCCTTATACATCTTGTTGCTCCCCGGATGAACACTCAACTTGCTACGATGAGCCTGGGATAAAATCTCCTCCCTCAAAGTGTCATCTTCCGGTACAACAACACGACCAGATAAGCACAAAAGACTGATAGTGGAATCCAGAAGTATTATCTCCATCAGCCAACCGAGCTAATTTCTGAATCTTAGAATCAGACATCTGAGCATCTCTAATCCGAGAATACAAAACTGGCTCAGACAAAATAGTAGCTACACGGATACTCTCCGTTCCCTTCCGATGTTTACAATTGAATCCCATCGAACAGAAATACTGAATAATCTCAGATACAGCACAAGTCCGAAGCTGATGATAACCAGACCTTAAATCAATTTTGGAATACACAGAGGTACCTTGCAGTTGATCAAGTAAATCATCAATCCCCGGCACACTTCGGACGATCCGAACCCTGATCGGACGATCCGAATCCTGCATGTCTTCCACGTGTCCAGCCACCTGTCTTCGGACGATCCGAACCCTGATCGGACGATCCGAACCTTGCATGTCTTCCACGTGTCCAGCCACCTGTCTTCGGACGATCCGAACCCTGTTTGGTCCTTCCGATCCTACCGAAATAATATTTAATCCAATAATTAACTCAAATTAGGCATCGGGATACTACATGTGCCATCTTAGAGAATCTATCCACAAAAACAAAAATAGAATCCATCCCCTTCTTAGTCCTAGGCAACCCCAAAATAAAGTCCATAGAAATGTCAATCCAAGTTCTTTTTAAGAATAGCACGCAAAAGTGTTCCCAAAGTTCTATTGACAACTTCAGTTTGTCCATCCGTTTGAGGATGACAAGTAGTAGAAAACAACAATTTTATGCCAAGTTTAGCCCATAAAGTATTCCAAAAGTAACTCAAGAATTTAACATCGCGACCAGAAAAAATAGTCCTAGAGATTCCATGCAACCTAGCAATTTCTCTAAAGAACAAATCCGCAATGTTTGAAGCATCATCGGTTTTATGACAAGCCATAAAATGTGCAATCTCTTAGAGAATCTATCCATAACAACAAAAATAGAATCCCTCCCCTTCTTAGTCCTAGGCAACCCCAAAATAAAATTCATAGAAATGTCAATCCAAGTTCTTTTTAAGAATAGCACGCAAAAGTGTTCCCAAAGTTCTATTGACAACTTCAGTTTGTCCATCCATTTGAGGATGACAAGTAGTATAAAACAACAATTTTGTGCCAAGTTTAGCCCATAAAGTATTCCAAAAGTAACTCAAGAATTTAACATCGCGAACAGAAACAATAGTCCTAGGCATGCCATTCAACCTAGCGACTTCTCTAAAGAAAAAATCTGCAATGTTTGAAGCATCATCGGTTTTATAACAAGCTATAAAATGTGCCATCTTAGAGAATCTATCCACAACAACAAAAATAGAATCCCTCCCCTTCTTAGTCCTAGGCAACCCCAAAATAAAGTCCATAGAAATGTCAATCCAAGTTCTTTTTAAGAATAGCACGCAAAAGTGTTCCAAAAGTTCTATTGACAACTTCAGTTTGTCCATCCGTTTGAGGATGACAAGTAGTAGAAAACAACAATTTTGTGCCAAGTTTAGCCCATAAAGTATTCCAAAAGTAACTCAAGAATTTAACATCGCGACCAGAAACAATAGTCCTAAGCATTCCATGCAACCTAGCGACTTCTCTAAAGAACAAATCCGCAATATTTGAAGCATCATCGGTTTTATGACAAGCTATAAAATGTGTCCTCTTAGAGAATCTATCCACAAAAACAAAAATAGAATCCGTACCCTTTTTAGTCCTAGGCAACCCCAAAATAAAGTCCATAGAAATGTCAATCCAAGTTCTTTTTAAGAATAGCACGCAAAAGTGTTCCCAAAGTTTTATTGACAACTTCAGTTTGTCCATCCGTTTGAGGATGACAAGTAGTAGAAAACAACAATTTTGTGCCAAGTTTAGCCCATAAAGTATTCCAAAAGTAACTCCTTGAATTTAACATCGCGACCAGAAACAATAGTCCTAGGCATTCCATGCAACCTAGCGATTTCTCTAAAGAACAAATCCGCAATGTTTGAAGCATCATCGGTTTTATGACAAGCTATAAAATGTGCAATCTTAGAGAATCTATCCACAACAACAAAAATAGAATCCCTCCCCTTCTTAGTCCTAGGCAACCCCAAAATAAAATTCATAGAAATGTCAATCCAAGTTCTTTTTAAGAATAGCACGCAAAAGTGTTCCCAAAGTTCTATTGACAACTTCAGTTTGTCCATCCATTTGAGGATGACAAGTAGTAGAAAACAACAATTTTGTGCCAAGTTTAGCCCATAAAGTATTCCAAAAGTAACTCAAGAATTTAACATCGCGAACAGAAACAATAGTCCTAGGCATGCCATGCAACCTAACGACTTCTCTAAAGAAAAAATCTGCAATATTTGAAGCATCATCGGTTTTATAACAAGCTATAAAATGTGCCATCTTAGAGAATCTATCCACAACAATAAAAATAGAATCCATCCCCTTCTTAGTCCTAGGCAATGTAATAGCCGAGCCCGGTGTACGGTACGGTTTAAGCTTTATTGTGTTAATTGGGTTTATGATTAGTCGTTTATAGTTGTGTTTTGGGCTATAGTATTATTGGTTATTATTTATTTGAGGTATTAGTTGGTGTTGATTGTTCGTTTCAGCGTTTCGGATCGATTTTAGTTGAGTTTGTACTATTCATTGCCGTGAGTAGAGTGCACCCGCGCTCTTAGATGAGTGCCCCCGCGGTGTACTATTCATCATTTTTCATTGTGAGGGCCGTGGCATGACCGCACCCGCGGCAGTGCAAGGACCGCACCCGCGGTGTGCACCGCACCCGCGGTAATTGTAGCACCGCACCCGCGGTGATCGTGCATGAGAATTATTTTGGTATGCCGTGAGCATGGCGCACCCGCGGTGCTTGTGTTGGCGCACCCGCGGTGTAAGTATGGGCGAGTTATTTAGTACCTTTTTGATTGAGTTGACTTCATTCCATACCTTATCCTATCTACTTTTCGAGATTTTCTCTCAAATACCAAGGGTTTTCATCCATTTCTTTTGCTTCCTATCTTTGATTCTTGGCTTTGTTTGGATTTCCGATTTGAGATCATCGTTCTCCGTGGTATAAGGAAGCTTAGGTAAGTTTTTGGTGCGATTCTAACGAGGTTTTGAGTTAAGGGTTATTTTGGATTTGATGTTTGAGTTGTTTAATGGATTATTTGGCTTGTACTTGTGGATATAGAGTTGATATTGGTGTTATTTTTGGATTATTGTTGTAGGTGGTGTACCAAGAGCTTATTTGAGGTGTTCTATTGGTAGTAAGTGGAATTTCATCCTTTTTGCTCACATGATATTATATGTATTGTGTTTTAAAGATTTCAAAGTGTTATTCCCTTCCATTGCTCCATTGTTATGTATTGATTTCATTGATTATCTATTGGAGGCATTGATGTCTCACCATTGTTATAAAGGGAATACAAGAAATATTATGAGATTGCGAAACGACGGCCTTAAATGCTATTGAGAATTCAAATGTTTTATTGGATTGATTTATCATAGCCATGGCATTGCATGCAATTAGATGATCATCGACCATAGGCTTTTATCCCCTCACAGTTATCGATTTATATCGATGGGATATTGGCAACCACAGTTACAGATACTATTGATATCAATCCAACCATAGAAAAGAGAAATACCATCGTTTTGCTA
Source organism: Primulina eburnea (assembly GCF_022965805.1). NCBI lineage: Eukaryota > Viridiplantae > Streptophyta > Magnoliopsida > Lamiales > Gesneriaceae > Primulina > Primulina eburnea. The sequence goes on along the minus strand of NC_133103.1, from coordinate 42,059,666 downwards.
TCTATTGCCATTGTTATTGCTACAGTTATTGCTACGTTATTCATGTTTCAGAGTCGATGGTATTTATGATTTAAAAGCCATGTTTTACAGTGTATACTATGTATCATTGCTATGTAAGAGTTCCACTTGCTGAGATTTATTCTCATTTCAGTTATTTTCATGTGATGCAGATAAGAGCGACGGACCGGGACGTTGACTGTGGATGGGGGTCATATGCATACGAAGATTGGAAGGATGATTATTTTGTACCATTTTGTAACATGATCACACTAATGATATTTTGTATTTTGTTATGTCATTGGAATGATCATGTTGTTATTTTGTAAACACTTTTATAAAATGTATTTTGAAACTCCTTCCATGTTTGAAAGAAAATTTTAAATTCCGCTGTATTTTAATTGTATCGGGTCAGGGTGTCACATTTAGTGGTATCAGAGCGGTGTTCTTCGGACCAATGCATATGACTTCGTCTACTTTCAACTGTCCGGGTATGTTTTCTTGCATCTATCCATTGTTATATTTATTGATTGGTGTCTTGTGAGCAATTGTAGAGTATGCCTCCTAAGCGTAAGGCGGCAGAGGGTGAGGATAGTTCTTCCTCGAGAGTTGTCGACGAGTTCGGCAAGTTGCTTAAGGAGCAGGCCAAGGTGCATAGCGATCAGATTCAGCAGTTGCTCCGATTGCAAGGAGCAGGTCAGGGTCGAGGCCAAGTGAGAGGTCAAGTTGCTCAGGCCGTTGGCATTGATGCCGTCTTTTCTGCTTTCAAGAGAATGGATCCACCGGAATTCGCAGGTAGCACCGATCCTCTAGTTGCTGTCGAGTGGGTCAAGGCGCTTGAAGCTATCTTCGATCATCTCCAGTACGAGGATAAAGACAGGATTAGCTGTGCAGTGTTCATGTTGGTTAAGGCTGCCCGCATTTGGTGGAATGCTGCGAAAGTTGGAGTTGATGTTGCGACACTGAAGTGGTCAGAGTTCACTGACTTGTTCTACGACAAGTATTTCCCCGACGCACTTCGAGCGAGGAAGGTTACGGAGTTCTTGGAACTTAGACAGGGGAGTTTGGATGTTGGCCAGTATATCCTGAAGTTTGAGGAAGGTTGCCTATTTGCTCCGTATATTGCTTCGAACGACAAGGACAAGGGCGCTCATTTCATTCGAGGCCTTAGAGCGGAGATTCGTCGTGATATCAACATGTCCAAAGCTGTTACTTTCAAGGAGATTGTATCCAAAGCTTTGTTGGCCGAGCAGGATGAGAAGGACATTGCCCGGGAGAGGCAAGAGAGACACCAGGCCATTGCTCAGAGAGGCCAGGGTTCTAATCAGAGGGGCAGGGATCGTTACAAGGGCAAGGGCAAGATGGAGTCGAGTCCTAGACCTCCGCCAGTTCCAGTTCCATTTGATCCTGAGAAGCCGCAGTGTCCAAAGTGCGGTAAGCATCATCGAGGAGAGTGCAGATTGGGCACTCATACTTGTTTTCGTTGTGGCGCGGCAGGCCACGTTGCCAGGAATTGCCCGAGGGGAGATAGCCAAGGGAAGGTGCAGGGTCGTATCTTTTCCATGACGAAGGAAGGTATTAATCGTGAATCTTCATTGATCCTTAGTACTATTTTGATTTCAGGCAGAGTAGCTACTACTTTGATTGATACTGGTGCTACTCATTCTTTTATGTCTGAATTATTTTTGAGATCTTTGGGTATAGTTCCTTCTATTCTTCCCCTTCATCTTAATGTTGTTTTGCCTTCGGGGGACGTGTTGTGCCCGACATCGATTGTCTTTGCGTGCCCTGTTCGTATTGAGGAGCGAGTTGTCTTCGCTGATTTGATTGTTATCCCTATGGTTGCTTTCGACGTTATTCTTGGCATGGATTGGCTTTCGACTTACCGTGCAGTTATCGATTGTGTTGCTAAGAAGGTGACTTTTGCAGATGATGGCCAGGGAGGAGCGCTCGCCAGTGCAGGTACTTCGCTGGTCCTTCCTTTTATTTCTTGTCTTGAGGCTGAGAGATTGTTGTGTAGAGGTTGCGATGGATTTCTTGCTTCTATTGTGGATGTTGATAGATTGATTAAGTTGAATGTAGATGATATTGATGTGGTGAGGGAGTTTGCTGATGTGTTTGAGGATGATGTTCCGGGTTTGCCGCCGGATAGGGATGTTGAGTTTGTGATCAATTTAGCTCCAGGTACGGTTCCTATCTCTAAGGCTCCGTACAGGATGGCCCCTACCGAGATGAAGGAGTTGAAGACTCAGTTGCAGGATCTTTTAGACAAAGGCTTTATTCGTCCGAGTTCTTCGCCTTGGGGAGCTCCGGTTCTGTTTGTCAAGAAGAAGGATGGTTCCTTGCGGCTGTGTATCGACTACAGGGAGCTCAACAAAGTGACTGTCAAGAACAAGTATCCGTTGCCTCGGATAGATGATTTGTTTGATCAGCTCCATGGTGCCACTGTGTTCTCGAAGATTGATCTTCGGTCTGGCTACTATCAGTTGAAGGTTAGGGAGTCTGATATCCCTAAGACAGCTTTCCGAACCAGGTATGGTCACTATGAGTTTCTTGTCATGTCTTTTGGGTTGACCAATGCCCCTTCAGTCTTCATGGACCTGATGAACCGTGTGTTCAAGCCTTATCTGGATAGCTTCGTCATTGTCTTCATTGACGATATCTTGATCTATTCCAAGACCAGAGAGCTTCATGCCGAGCATCTCAGAGTTGTTCTTCAGTTGTTGCGAGAGAAGAGGTTGTTTGCCAAGCTGAAGAAGTGTGAGTTTTGGCTGGATCAGATTTCTTTTCTAGGCCATGTTGTTTCGAGAGATGGCATTGCTGTTGATCCATTGAAGATAGAGGCGATTCGGAGTTGGCCTATTCCTACCACTGTTTCTGAGGTACGCAGTTTCCTCGGTTTGGCGGGTTACTATCGTCGTTTCATTTCAGGTTTCTCTAAGATTGCCCTGCCATTGTCCAATCTGACGAGGAAGACTGTGAAGTTCGAGTGGTCTATTGATTGCCAGAGTGCATTTCAGGAGTTGAAGGACAGATTGACGACAGCTCCTGTTCTTTCTTTGCCCAGTGGTTCAGAGGACTTTGTTGTCTATACCGATGCGTCGAAGAGAGGCCTTGGTGCAGTGTTGATGCAGCGAGGTAAGGTCATTGCCTATACGTCTCGCCAGTTGAAGGATTATGAGAAGAATTATCCGACGCATGATTTGGAGCTTGCAGCTGTGGTTTTCGCCCTTAAGATTTGGAGACATTATCTGTATGGCGAAAAGTGTGAGATCTTTACAGACCACAAGAGTTTGAAGTATTTGTTCTCGCAGAAAGAGCTCAACATGAGGCAGAGGAGGTGGTTAGAGCTGGTCAAGGATTATGATGTGACCATCAGCTATCACCCAGGGAAGGCGAATGTGGTGGCTGATGCTTTGAGCCGCAAATCGAGTGCTTCTTTGAGTTCTTTGATTCAGAGACCATTGTTGATGGATTTGCAGAGAGAGGAGATTGATCTAGTGATTCCAGGTACCATTGCTCGCTTTTCAGCGTTGGTCATTCGATCTACTTTGACGGACAGGATCCGTAGAGAGCAGTCGACTGATGTTCAGTTGACAGAGTTGAGAGCTAGAGCTGAGGCTAGAGGGAATTCAGAGTTTAGTCTGAATGGTGATGGTTTGGTAACTTTCAGAGACCGTATTTGTGTTCCTTCTGGCGACGATATTCGTAGAGACGTCTTGACAGAGGCTCATACCGCACCTTATTCGATTCATCCAGGCAGTACGAAGATGTATCAGGATCTTCGTCGACTTTACTGGTGGCCAGGTATGAAGAAAGATATTGCTTTGTTCATTTCTCAGTGCCTTACTTGTCAGCAGGTTAAGATTGAGCATCAGAGACCTGCTGGGACATTGCTATCTTTGCCGATTCCTCAGTGGAAGTGGGAGCACATCACCATGGATTTCGTGACTGGTCTGCCCAGAGTTCAGAGGGGTTATAATTCCATTTGGGTCATTGTTGATAGATTGACCAAGTCGGCTCATTTTCTCCCAGTCAAGACGACGTATTCGATGTCTCAGTATGCCGAGGACTACATTGCCGAGATTGTTAGACTTCATGGTGTGCCCGTGTCGATTGTGTCTGATCGTGACCCTAGATTTACCTCCGAGTTTTGGAAGAGTCTTCACAGAGCTTTGGGTTCTCGATTAGCTTTCAGTACAGCTTATCATCCTCAGAGCGACGGTCAGTCAGAGAGAGTCATTCAGATTCTGGAGGATATGCTCAGAGCTTGTACTTTTGACTATTCTGGTAGTTGGGATTCTAAGCTGCCACTTGTGGAGTTTACGTACAACAATAGCTACCAGGCGACGATTGGCATGGCACCGTATGAGGCACTTTATGGCAGGAAGTGCAGATCCCCTTTGTTTTGGGATGAGGTTGGAGAGAGGAAGATGTTGGGTCCCGAGTTGGTCCAGCAGACTGCCGATGTTGTTGCAGTTATCAGAGAGAGGATGAAGACTGCTCAGTCGAGGCAGAAGAGTTATGCAGATGTTCGTCGCAGACCTTTGAAGTTCGAGGTTGGCGATCATGTTTTTCTGAAGATAGCACCTCTCAAGGGTGTGATGAGATTTGGCAAGAAGGGCAAGTTGAGCCCTAGATTCATTGGTCCATTCGAGATATTGGACAGAGTTGGTGACCGAGCCTACAGATTAGCCCTACCGCCCGATCTTGACAGAGTCCATAATGTGTTTCACGTATCGATGCTCAGGAAGTATGTTGCAGATCCTTCCCATGTTCTTCGCCACGAGCCATTGGACTTGACGCCGAATTTGACTTACCAAGAGATTCCGGTCCAGATTTTGGATCGCACTGTCAGAGTATTGAGGAACAAAGAGATCGGCATCGTTAAAGTCCTTTGGAGGAACCATTTGATCGAGGAGGCTACGTGGGAACCAGAGACTGAGATGAGAGAGAGGTATCCTGAGTTGTTCGTGCCGTGACGTCAATTTCGAGGACGAAATTCCTCTAAGGAGGGGAGATTGTAATAGCCGAGCCCGGTGTACGGTACGGTTTAAGCTTTATTGTGTTAATTGGGTTTATGATTAGTCGTTTATAGTTGTGTTTTGGGCTATAGTATTATTGGTTATTATTTATTTGAGGTATTAGTTGGTGTTGATTGTTCGTTTCAGCGTTTCGGATCGATTTTAGTTGAGTTTGTACTATTCATTGCCGTGAGTAGAGTGCACCCGCGCTCTTAGATGAGTGCCCCCGCGGTGTACTATTCATCATTTTTCATTGTGAGGGCCGTGGCATGACCGCACCCGCGGCAGTGCAAGGACCGCACCCGCGGTGTGCACCGCACCCGCGGTAATTGTAGCACCGCACCCGCGGTGATCGTGCATGAGAATTATTTTGGTATGCCGTGAGCATGGCGCACCCGCGGTGCTTGTGTTGGCGCACCCGCGGTGTAAGTATGGGCGAGTTATTTAGTACCTTTTTGATTGAGTTGACTTCATTCCATACCTTATCCTATCTACTTTTCGAGATTTTCTCTCAAATACCAAGGGTTTTCATCCATTTCTTTTGCTTCCTATCTTTGATTCTTGGCTTTGTTTGGATTTCCGATTTGAGATCATCGTTCTCCGTGGTATAAGGAAGCTTAGGTAAGTTTTTGGTGCGATTCTAACGAGGTTTTGAGTTAAGGGTTATTTTGGATTTGATGTTTGAGTTGTTTAATGGATTATTTGGCTTGTACTTGTGGATATAGAGTTGATATTGGTGTTATTTTTGGATTATTGTTGTAGGTGGTGTACCAAGAGCTTATTTGAGGTGTTCTATTGGTAGTAAGTGGAATTTCATCCTTTTTGCTCACATGATATTATATGTATTGTGTTTTAAAGATTTCAAAGTGTTATTCCCTTCCATTGCTCCATTGTTATGTATTGATTTCATTGATTATCTATTGGAGGCATTGATGTCTCACCATTGTTATAAAGGGAATACAAGAAATATTATGAGATTGCGAAACGACGGCCTTAAATGCTATTGAGAATTCAAATGTTTTATTGGATTGATTTATCATAGCCATGGCATTGCATGCAATTAGATGATCATCGACCATAGGCTTTTATCCCCTCACAGTTATCGATTTATATCGATGGGATATTGGCAACCACAGTTACAGATACTATTGATATCAATCCAACCATAGAAAAGAGAAATACCATCGTTTTGCTATCTATTGCCATTGTTATTGCTACAGTTATTGCTACGTTATTCATGTTTCAGAGTCGATGGTATTTATGATTTAAAAGCCATGTTTTACAGTGTATACTATGTATCATTGCTATGTAAGAGTTCCACTTGCTGAGATTTATTCTCATTTCAGTTATTTTCATGTGATGCAGATAAGAGCGACGGACCGGGACGTTGACTGTGGATGGGGGTCATATGCATACGAAGATTGGAAGGATGATTATTTTGTACCATTTTGTAACATGATCACACTAATGATATTTTGTATTTTGTTATGTCATTGGAATGATCATGTTGTTATTTTGTAAACACTTTTATAAAATGTATTTTGAAACTCCTTCCATGTTTGAAAGAAAATTTTAAATTCCGCTGTATTTTAATTGTATCGGGTCAGGGTGTCACAGGCAACCCCAAAATAAAGTCCATAGAAATGTCAATCCAAGTTCTTTTTAAGAACAGCACGCAAAAGTGTTCCCAAAGTTTTATTGACAACTTCAGTTTGTCCATCCGTTTGAGTATGACAAGTAGTAGAAAACAACAATTTTGTGCCAAGTTTAGCCCAAAAAGTCTTCCAAAAGTAACTCAAGAATTTAACATCGCGACCAGAAACAATAGTACTAGGCATGCCATGCAACCAAACGACTTCTCTAAAGAAAAAATCCGCAATGTTTGAAGCATCATCGGTTTTATAACAAGCTATAAAATGTGTCATCTTAGAAAATCTATCCACAACAACAAAAATAGAATCCATCCCCTTCTTAGTCCTAGGCAACCCCAAAATAAAGTCCATAGAAATGTCAATCCAAGTTGTTTTTAAGAATAGCACGCAAAAGTGTTCCCAAAGTTATATTGACAACTTCAGTTTGTCCATCCGTTTGAGGATGACAAGTAGTAGAAAACAACAATTTTGTGCCAAGTTTAGCCCATAAAGTATTCCAAAAGTAACTCAAGAATTTAACATCGCGACCAGAAAAAATAGTCCTAGGCATTCCATGCAACCTAGCGATTTCTCTAAAGAAAAAATCCGCAATGTTTGAAGCATCATCGGTTTTATAACAAGCTATAAAATGTGCCATCTTAGAGAATCTATCCACAACAACAAAAATAGAATCCATCCTCTTCTTAGTCCTAGGCAACCCCAAAATAAAGTCCATAGAAATGTCAATCCAAGTTCTTTTTTAGAATAGCACGCAAAAGTGTTCCCAAAGTTCTATTGAGAACTTCAGTTTGTCCATCCGTTTGAGGATGACAAGTAGTAGAAAACAACAATTTTGTGCCAAGTTTAGCCCATAAAGTATTCCAAAAGTAACTCAAGAATTTAACATCGCGACCAGAAAAAATAGTCCTAGGCATTCCATGCAACCTAGCGATTTCTCTAAAGAACAAACCCGCAATGTTTGAAGCATCATCGGTTTTATGACAAGCCATAAAATGTGCAATCTTAGAGAATCTATCCACACCAACAAAAATAGAATCCCTCCCCTTCTTAGTCCTAGGCAACCCCAAAATAAAATTCATAGAAATGTCTATCCAAGTTCTTTTTAAGAATAGCACGCAAAAGTGTTCCCAAAGTTCTATTGACAACTTCAGTTTGTCCATCCATTTGAGGATGACAAGTAGTAGAAAACAACAATTTTGTGCCAAGTTTAGCCCATAAAGTATTCCAAAAGTAACTCAAGAATTTAACATCGCGAACAGAAACAATAGTCCTAGGCATGCCATGCAACCTAGCGACTTCTCTAAAGAAAAAATCTGCAATGTTTGAAGCATCATCGGCTTTATAACAAGCTATAAAATGTGCCATCTTAGAGAATCTATCCACAACAACAAAAATAGAATCCATCCCCTTCTTAGTCCTAGGCAACCCCAAAATAAAGTCCATAGAAATGTCAATCCAATTTTTTTTTAAGAATAGCACGCAAAAGTGTTCCCAAAGTTCTATTGACAACTTCAGTTTGTCCATCCGTTTGAGGATGACAAGTAGTAGAAAACAACAATTTTGTGCAAAGTTTAGCCCATAAAGTATTCCAAAAGTAACTCAATAATTTAACATCGCGACCAGAAACAATAGTCCTAGGCATTCCATGCAACCTAGCGACTTCTCTAAAGAACAAATCCGCAATGTTTGAAGCATCATCGGTTTTATGACAAGCTATAAAATGTGTCATCTTAGAGAATCTATCCACAAAAACAAAAATAGAATCCATCCCCTTCTTAGTCCTAGGCAACCCCAAAATAAAGTCCATAGAAATGTCAATCCAAGTTCTTTTTAAGAATAGCACGCAAAAGTGTTCCCAAAGTTCTATTGACAACTTCAGTTTGTCCATCCGTTTGAGGATGACAAGTAGTAGAAAACAACAATTTTGTGCCAAGTTTAGCCCATAAAGTATTCCAAAAGTAACTCAAGAATTTAACATCGCGACCAGAAACAATAGTCCTAGGCATTCCATGCAACCTAGCGATTTCTCTAAAGAACAAATCCGCAATGTTTGAAGCATCATCGGTTTTATGACAAGCTATAAAATGTGCAATCTTAGAGAATCTATCCACAACAATAAAAATAGAATCCCTCCCCTTCTTAGTCCTAGGTGTGGGGACCCGGGCTCTAACTCTATTCTTTTGGGATTTAATTGGATCTTTGTTCGAAAATGTGGGTCACAATTTTGCTTTTAACCTTAATTTAAATGTATAACTAAGGCATATCATGTCTTGATATTAAATAAACAACATAATATACATACATGTCTGTTTGGTAAAATCATACGCTAGTGTTCAAATCCCAACCACAACATAAGTAGTACAAGTCAAAAGGAAAACACTAGAAATCTGCAACGCCCGTGATCTCCACGCTATCGTCAATCTCTCATCTAGCTCGAGACCCAGATCCTGCCCCAACTGTTGCCATGCACACATACAGACACGACAACAGCCGGATAACTCCGGTGAGAACATATCCCAGTATAAAACATGGATGCATGCAATGTCATAATCATGTACAAAAGCATAGCATATATCAAGTAACATGAATGAAAATCTAAAACATGTAAATGAATACAAATCTGTATTCAACCTCTAATTCTCGACTCGATTCATTTCTAATCTAGGGATCCCGGTGTGAATAAGACGGTCTGTCACCTACCCAACCACTCGGGGCAACGGTACGTCTTATTCCTAGACTTCGGTCAACTCTGTATCGAGGGTCTACACATATAGCAAATCTGCTCCTATGCGTCGATACACCGAAACGTCCAGTTTTGGCAAATTTGCCAATATCTCCTATCTCAGGACTCGAATATAAATCAATAAACAAGACATTACATAATCAATGTAATAACAATCTAGTATGTGATTTAGGGAACTCGTATCAAATCTGAATCGAGTTGTGCAATCCCGTGACCACATGAATTATACCTTTCTTGTCGCACTGTCTGTGTCGTAGTCGAAGGCTTGAGTTCACAATAGCCAATACAATCTGAAATAGCATAATCGATATGTACTCTATCAATATATATCTCAAGCAACTCAATATACAAAGCTGAAATCGGTTTCAAAACAATTTGACGGCGTAATGACGTAGTTCTTCGATACTGGTAACACCACCATAACATGCTCAATCATAATCAACTCATAAACTCATCAACCTCAATACATAAGCTGAAATCTGTACCATCTTAGCGTAATACATGCTGGAAACTAACAATCGTAGCAAATAACATCCGTTTCTTGATGCGGTTACGAATATACCATGCTCAATACCTCAAGAACACAATATAACTAACATATTACAATTTTTCCAACATCTATAATTCGAAACATGTTGGAATTGCATAAAACTTACTTCACCTTGTATCCGTCGATGTAAGGAGTACAAATCTTACCTCGGAACACAACTCGAATAGCTAAATCTCGCACAATCACCACTCCAAGATCAAAAGAAATGGAAGCTCTCTCCTTGAAGTTCCCTCGGCCTCAGCATTCTGAAATGGAGGAGGTGAAGACACATAATCATATATGCATGGCAAGAAACAAATGGTTTATTTTTCACTTGACACGCAAGACCGCGGGTGCGGTACACTAGCAGCGCGGGTGCGCTGTGCTTTCGGCAGCCCGTCTATTTTCTGAATCTCGATCACAGCGGGTGCGGCGCTTGCATCACCGCGGGTGCGGTCTCACCACCGCGGGTGCGGTCTTGCACGCACCGCGGGTGCGGTGTTGCTTCGCACATTTCCCTCAATTTTCTATCACCTACACCGCGGGGGCGGTAGTCCTAGCACCGCAGGGGCGGTGTGGCTTCGGCCATGCTTGCTCAAACTCTCATTTTTCATGTCACGCATTCTCCTCTTCAAGTCTCACATCGATGACAACGGATAATTCTCGAGCCTTACACTAGGCAACCCCAAAATAAAATTCATAGAAATGTCAATCCAAGTTCTTTTTAAGAATAGCACGCAAAAGTGTTCCCAAAGTTCTATTGACAACTTCAGTTTGTCCATCCATTTGAGGATGACAAGTAGTAGAAAACAACAATTTTGTGCCAAGTTTAGCCCATAAAGTATTCCAAAAGTAACTCAAGAATTTAACATCACGACCAGAAACAATAGTCCTAGGCATGCCATGCAACCTAACGACTTCTCTAAAGAAAAAATCTGCAATGTTTGAAGCATCATCGGTTTTATAACAAGCTATAAAATGTGCCATCTTGGAGAATCTATCCACAACAACAAAATAGAATCCATCCCCTTCTTAGTCCTAGGCAACCCCAAAATAAAGTCCATAGAAATGTCAATCCAAGTTCTTTTTAAGAATAGCACGCAAAAGTGTTCCCAAAGTTCTATTGACAACTTCAGTTTGTCCATCCGTTTGAGGATAGCAAGTAGTAGAAAACAACAATTTTGTGCCAAGTTTAGCCCATAAAGTATTCCAAAAGTAACTCAAGAATTTAACATCGCGACCAGAAACAATAGTCCTAGGCATTCCATGCAACCTAGCGATTTCTCTAAAGAACAAATCCGCAATGTTTGAAGCATCATCGGTTTTATGACAAGCTATAAAATGTGCAATCTTAGAGAATCTATCCACAACAACAAAAATAGAATCACTCCCCTTCTTAGTCCTAGGCAACCCCAAAATAAAATTCATAGAAATGTCAATCCAAGTTCTTTTTAAGAATAGCACGCAAAAGTGTTCCCAAAGTTCTATTGACAACTTCAGTTTGTCCATCCATTTGAGGATGACAAGTAGTAGAAAACAACAATTTTGTGCCAAGTTTAGCCCATAAAGTATTCCAAAAGTAACTCAAGAATTTAACATCGCGACCAGAAACAATAGTCCTAGGCATGCCATGCAACCTAACGACTTCTCCAAAGGAAAAATCTGCAATGTTTGAAGCATCATCGGTTTTATAACAAGCTATAAAATGTGCCATCTTAGAGAATCTATCCACAACAACAAAAATAGAATCCATCCACTTCTTAGTCCTAGGCAACCCCAAAATAAAGTCCATAGAAATGTCAATCCAAGATCTTTTTAAGAATAGCACGCAAAATTGTTCCCAAAGTTCTATTGACAACTTCAGTTTGTCCATCCGTTTGAGGATGACAAGTAGTAAAAAACAACAATTTTGTGCCAAGTTTAGCCCATAATGTATTCCAAAAGTAACTCAAGAATTTAACATCGCGACCAGAAACAATAGTCCTAGGCATTCCATGCAACCTAGCGACTTCTCTAAAGAACAAATCCGCAATGTTTGAAGCATCATTGGTTTTATGACAAGCTATAAAATGTGTCATCTTAGAGAATCTATCCACAAAAACAAAAATAGAATCACTCCCCTTCTTAGTCCTCGGCAACCCCAAAATAAAGTCCATCGAAATGTCAATCCAAGTTCTTTTTAAGAATAGCAGGCAAAAGTGTTCCCAAAGTTCTATTGAAAACTTCAGTTTGTCCATCCGTTTGAGGATGACAAGTAGTAGAAAACAACAATTTTGTGCCAAGTTTAGCCCATAAAGTCTTCCAAAAGTAACTTAAGAATTTAACATCGCGACCAGAAACAATAGTCCTAGGCATGCCATGCAACCTAACGACTTCTCTAAAGAAAAAATCCGCAATGTTTGAAGCATCATCGGTTTTATAACAAGCTATAAAACGTGCAATCTTAGATAATCTATCCACAACAACAAAAATATAATCCCTCCCCTTCTTAGTCCTAGGCAACCCCAAAATAAAGTCCATAGAAATGTCAATCCAAGTTCTTTTTAAGAATAGCACGCAAAAATGTTCCCAAAGTTCTATTGACAACTTCAGTTTGTCCATCCGTTTGAGTATGACAAATAGTAGAAAACAACAATTTTGTGCAAAGTTTAGCCCATAAAGTATTCCAAAAGTAACTCAAAAATTTAACATCGCGACCAGAAACAATAGTCCTAGGCATTCCATGCAACCTAGCGACTTCTCTAAAGAACAAATCCGCAATGTTTGAAGCATCATCGGTTTTATGACAAGCAATAAAATGTGTCATCTTAGAGAATCTATCCACAAAAACAAAAATAGAATCACTCCCCTTCTTAGTCCTCGGCAGCCCCAAAATAAAGTCCATCGAAATGTCAATCCAAGTTCTTTTTAAGAATAGCACGCAAAACTGTTCCCAAAGTTCTATTGAAAACTTCAGTTTGTCCATCCGTTTAAGGATGACAAGTAGTAGAAAACAAAAATTTTGTGCCAAGTTTAGCCCAAAAAGTCTTCCAAAAGTAACTCAAGAATTTAACATCGCGACCAGAAACAATAGTCCTAGGCATGCCATGCAACCTAACGACTTCTCTAAAGAAAAAATCCGCAATGTTTGAAGCATCATCGGTTTTATAACAAGCTATAAAATGTGCCATCTTAGAGAATCTATCCACAACAACAAAAATAGAATCCATCCCCTTCTTAGTCCTAGGCAACCCCAAAATAAAGTCCATAGAAATGTCAATCCAAGTTCTTTTTAAGAATAGCACGCAAAAGTGTTCCCAAAGTTCTATTGACAACTTCAGTTTGTCCATCCGTTTGAGGATGACAAGTAGTAGAAAACAACAATTTTGTGCCAAGTTTAGCCCATAAAGTATTCCAAAAGTAACTCAAGAATTTAACATCGCGACCAGAAACAATAGTCCTAGAAATTCCATGCAACCTTGCGACTTCTCTAAAGAACAAATCCGCAATGTTTGAAGCATCATCGGTTTTATAACAAGCTATAAAATGTGCCATCTTATTGAATCTATCCACAACAACAAAAATAGAATCCATCCCCTTCTTAGTCCTCGGCAACCCCAAAATAAAGTCCATAGAAATGTCAATCCAAGTTCTTTTTAAGAATAGCACGCAAAAGTGTTCCCAAAGTTCTATTGAAAACTTCAGTTTGTCCATCCGTTTGAGGATGACAAGTAGTAGAAAACAACAATTTTGTGCCAAGTTTAGCCCATAAAGTATTCCAAAAGTAACTCAAGAATTTAACATCGCGACCAGAAACAATAGTCCTAGGCATGCCATGCAACCTAACGACTTCTCTAAAGAAAAAATCCGCAATGTTTGAAGCATCATCGGTTTTATAACAAGCTATAAAATGTGCCATCTTAGATAATCTATCCACAACAACAAAAATAGAATCCATCCCCTTCTTAGTCCTAGGCAACCCCAAAATAAAGTCCATAGAAATGTCAATCCAAGTTCTTTTTAAGAATAGCACGCAAAAGTGTTCCCAAAGTTCTATTGACAACTTCAGTTTGTCCATCCATTTGAGGATGACAAGTAGTAGAAAACAACAATTTTGTGCCAAGTTTAGCCCATAAAGTCTTCCAAAAGTAACTCAAGAATTTAACATCGCGACCAGAAACAATAGTCCTAGGCATGCCATGCAACCTAACGACTTCTCTAAAGAAAAAATCCGCAATGTTTGAAGCATCATCGGTTTTATAACAAGCTATAAAATGTGCCATCTTAGAGAATCTATTCACAACAACAAAAATAGAATCCATCCCCTTCTTAGTCCTAGGCAACCCCAAAATAAAGTCCATAGAAATGTCAATCCAAGTTCTTTTTAAGAATAGCACGCAAAAGTGTTCCCAAAGTTCTATTGACAACTTCAGTTTGTCCATCCGTTTGAGGATGACAAGTAGTAGAAAACAACAATTTTGTGCCAAGTTTAGCCCATAAAGTATTCCAAAAGTAACTCAAGAATTTAACATCGCGACCAGAAAAAATAGTCCTAGGCATTCCATGCAACCTAGCGATTTCTCTAAAGAACAAATCCGCAATGTTTGAAGCATCATCGGTTTTATGACAAGCCATAAAATGTGCAATCTTAGAGAATCTATCCACAACAACAAAAATAGAATCCCTCCCCTTCTTAGTCCTAGGCAACCCCAAAATAAAATTCATAGAAATGTCAATCCAAGTTCTTTTTAAGAATAGCACACAAAAGTGTTCCCAAAGTTCTATTGACAACTTCAGTTTGTCCATCCATTTGAGGATGACAAGTAGTAGAAAACAACAATTTTGTGCCAAGTTTAGCCCATAAAGTATTCCAAAAGTAACTCAAGAATTTAACATCGCGAACAGAAACAATAGTCCTAGGCATGCCATGCAACCTAGCAACTTCTCTAAAGAAAAAATCCGCAATGTTTGAAGCATCATCGGTTTTATGACAAGCTATAAAATGTGCCATCTTAGAGAATCTATCCACAAAAACAAAAATAGAATCACTCCCCTTCTTAGTCCTCGGCAACCCCAAAATAAAGTCCATCGAAATGTCAATCAAAGTTCTTTTTAAGAATAGCACGCAAAAGTGTTCCCAAAGTTCTATTGAAAACTTCAGTTTGTCCATCCGTTTGTGGATGACAAGTAGTAGAAAACAACAATTTTGTGCCAAGTTTAGCCCATAAAGTCTTCCAAAAGTAACTCAAGAATTAACATCGCGACCAGAAACAATAGTCCTAGGCATGCCATGCAACCTAACGACTTCTCTAAAGAAAAAATCCGCAATGTTTGAAGCATCATCGGTTTTATAACAAGCTTTAAAATGTGCCATCTTAGAGAATCTATCCACAACAACAAAAATAGAATCCATCCCCTTCTTAGTCCTAGGTAACCCCAAAATAAAGTCCATAGAAATGTCAATCCAAGTTCTTTTTAAGAATAGCACGCAAAAGTGTACCCAAAGTTTTATTGACAACTTCAGTTTGTCCATCCATTTGAGGATGACAAGTAGTAGAAAACAACAATTTTGTGCCAAGTTTAGCCCATAAAGTCTTCCAAAAGTAACTCAAGAATTTAACGTCGCGACCAGAAACAATAGTCCTAGGCATGCCATGCAACCTAACGACTTCTCTAAAGAAAAAATCCGCAATGTTTGAAGCATCATCGGTTTTATAACAAGCTATAAAATGTGCCATCTTGGAGAATCCACAACAACAAAAATAGAATCCATCCCCTTCTTAGTCCTAGGCAACCCCAAAATAAAGTCCATAGAAATGTCAATCCAAGTTCTTTTTAAGAATAGCACGCAAAAGTGTTCCCAAAGTTCTATTGACAACTTCAGTTTGTCCATCCGTTTGAGGATGACAAGTAGTAGAAAACAACAATTTTGTGCCAAGTTTAGCCCATAAAGTATTCCAAAAGTAACTCAAGAATTTAACATCGCGACCAGAAACAATAGTCCTAGGCATTCCATGCAACCTAGCGATTTCTCTAAAGAACAAATCCGCAATGTTTGAAGCATCATCGGTTTTATGACAAGCTATAAAATGTGCAATCTTAGAGAATCTATCCACAACAACAAAAATAGAATCACTCCCCTTCTTAGTCCTAGGCAACCCCAAAATAAATTCATAGAAATGTCAATCCAAGTTCTTTTTAAGAATAGCACGCAAAAGTGTTCCCAAAGTTTTATTGACAACTTCAGTTTGTCCATCCATTTGAGGATGACAAGTAGTAGAAAACAACAATTTTGTGCCAAGTTTAGCCCATAAAGTCTTCCAAAAGTAACTCAAGAATTTAACATCGCGACCAGAAACAATAGTCCTAGGCATGCCATGCAACCTAACGACTTCTCCAAAGGAAAAATCTGCAATGTTTGAAGCATCATCGGTTTTATAACAAGCTATAAAATTTGCCATCTTAGAGAATCTATCCACAACAACAAAAATAGAATCCATCCACTTCTTAGTCCTAGGCAACCCCAAAATAAAGTCCATAGAAATGTCAATCCAAGATCTTTTTAAGAATAGCACGCAAAATTGTTCCCAAAGTTCTATTGACAACATCAGTTTGTCCATCCGTTTGAGGATGACAAGTAGTAAAAAACAACAATCCAAGTTTAGCCCATAAAGTATTCCAAAAGTAACTCAAGAATTTAACATCGCGACCAGAAACAATAGTCCTAGGCATTCCATGCAACCTAGCGACTTCTCTAAAGAACAAATCCGCAATGTTTGAAGCATCATTGGTTTTATGACAAGCTATAAAATGTGTCATCTTAGAGAATCTATCCACAAAAACAAAAATAGAATCACTCCCCTTCTTAGTCCTCGGCAACCCCAAAATAAAGTCCATCGAAATGTCAATCCAAGTTCTTTTTAAGAATAGCAGGCAAAAGTGTTCCCAAAGTTCTATTGAAAACTTCAGTTTGTCCATCCGTTTGAGGATGACAAGTAGTAGAAAACAACAATTTTGTGCCAAGTTTAGCCCATAAAGTCTTCCAAAAGTAACTCAAGAATTTAACATCGCGACCAGAAACAATAGTCCTAGGCATGCCATGCAACCTAACGACTTCTCTAAAGAAAAAATCCCCAATGTTTGAAGCATCATCGGTTTTATAACAAGCTATAAAACGTGCAATCTTAGATAATCTATCCACAACAACAAAAATATAATCCCTCCCCTTCTTAGTCCTAGGCAACCCCAAAATAAAGTCCATAGAAATGTCAATCCAAGTTCTTTTTAAGAATAGCACGCAAAAGTGTTCCCAAAGTTCTATTGACAACTTCAGTTTGTCCATCCGTATGAGTATGACAAATAGTAGAAAACAACAATTTTGTGCCAAGTTTAGCCCATAAAGTATTCCAAAAGTAACTCAAAAATTTAACATCGCGACCAGAAACAATAGTCCTAGGCATTCCATGCAACCTAGCGACTTCTCTAAAGAACAAATCCGCAATGTTTGAAGCATCATCGGTTTTATGACAAGCTATAAAATGCGTCATCTTAGAGAATCTATCCACAAAAACAAAAATAGAATCACTCCCCTTCTTAGTCCTCGGCAGCCCCAAAATAAAGTCCATCGAAATGTCAATCCAAGTTCTTTTTAAGAATAGCACGCAAAACTGTTCCCAAAGTTCTATTGAAAACTTCAGTTTGTCCATCCGTTTGAGGATGACAAGTAGTAGAAAACAAAAATTTTGTGCCAAGTTTAGCCCAAAAAGTCTTCCAAAAGTAACTCAAGAATTTAACATCGCGACCAGAAACAATAGTCCTAGGCATGCCATGCAACCTAGCGACTTCTCTAAAGAACAAATCCGCAATGTTTGAAGCATCATCGGTTTTATGACAAGCTATAAAATGTGCCATCTTAGAGAATCTATCCACAACAACAAAAATAGAATCCATCCCCTTCTTAGTCCTAGGCAACCCCAAAATAAAGTCCATAGAAATGTCAATCCAAGTTCTTTTTAAGAATAGCACGCAAAAGTGTTCCCAAAGTTCTATTGACAACTTCAGTTTGTCCATCCGTTTGAGGATGACAAGTAGTAGAAAAAAACAATTTGAAAGGGATCGATATACGGTGTTCAAAATCGCAACGGAAGCACAAAATATTTTATTAATCATGAAAACCGAAATTTTTCAAGAATATTTATCAAAAATGAACACCATGTACTAGTTGTGCAAACATATACAAAAATCTCAACTTTCAAGCATAGGGTGTTGAGAAAATTTTACCTATCAACTTTAAAAGTTGATTGTGGCTCCAACTTTGTTGACTAGCAACAAAGCTCTTGAATGGAAGATGAATCTACAAGCTCTCCTCCAAATCCTTGAAGCTTTCCTTCAAATTAGGCCCACCACCAACTAGGTAGATCCCCTCACAATTTGCACTAGAAAAATGTGAGGATTTTTCAAAGAGAAGTGTAGTGTTCCTCAACAAATTGAAGAACACACAAGAAGAGAAAAATGGAGAGAAATTGGGAGGAGAATTTTCGGCCAAGTTGAGTGGAATGGAGGAGGGAAGAGTTCTCTTGGGGTTGCAAAAAGTTAGATACAAAAGTTGTATGCCTTTGCAATTTTTTAATCAAAAGTATTCAAGACTCTTCACCTCCCAAGCATGCAAACCCTAGCATGTCTCACATATATTATATGATTTTTAACACATTAAAAACCATGGACTAAATTTTAATTATCTCAAACATATTTGAGATTAATTAAATACTACTTGAATTTATTCAAGTCCCACTAGTTAAATAATTATTTTAATTGAGCTCTACAAGACTCAATATTATTTAATTAATTCAACACTTGAATTAATTTTAATTATTTAGACTCTACTAGGTCTACTAGTGTTTAATTAATTCAACACTTGAATTAATTTAATTTAGTCCCCAATAATGTTTATGAAAATCACAATTTTCAACTACATTATTTACTTGGCCAAATTTTAATCTAGGAACACTTTCATAAATTAAAATTTATATTTCTCTCATAGAAGTCATACTTCTATTTTTCTTTACGCTTATAAACACATTTATAAGCCGTTCAACACATTGAACCATTTTCTCCTTTATAGAAGTCAAACTTCTAATTTTACTTACGCTTATAAACTCCTTTATAAGCCGTTCAACACATTGAACTATTTTACTTCTCATCGGGATTTACAAAGCTAGTACTTGTGTGGCCCTCAATGGTTCATTGATACAACTAGCCGTGGGTTCACATCTCCATGTGATTCGGACTAAACATGTCCTTATTCGAGCATACCCTAATTGCTCCATTCTTACTTATCAACACCTTGATAATAAGAACGTCAGAACTCAAGTCTGATAGTACCCAACCAATCACGTTAAACGCCTAGCAGCATCGCTTACGTGATTCCCTAGGTATCACATGATAGTGCCTGCAAGAACCATTCAATTATGGTTAGCGCACAGTACGGTCCCTTCAACTCATATATCCCGATCGATTCGACAACCATTGGTTTATCGAGAGTTGTCAATGAATCGATACTATGTGTCATGTCGTAGTTGCATCGATGGTGTAATCTATGAAACACCTTTCATAATTACAACCATACTCTGGCCAGAGATTTCGATCTACATACACATGATAACACATAGGATATCCATACCCGAAGGTAAGCGGTGAATCCCCGACTACAATGCATCGACTCCTATGTGTTTCGACAGAACACCCAACCTTGCCACCTGATGACCCCATAAGAGTCGGTAAACAAGTCAAAGTGTAATTCTAGCACATAGAGTCTCAATGTTGTCCCGGGTCATAAGGACTAATTCTGTACAACCATAAACTAGGACATTTCCACTCGATAAGTGAGAACCACTTGGAAAGTCCTTTTATGGAGGGTTGTTCAGTGCACTCTACAAGGTGCACCTATCTGCATGTTCGGACATCACAATGTCCCCTACCAATGAAACATGGTACTCACATCGCAGATACTAGTCTCGAACTCTAGCGGCCTATATCCTTCTTAGTGGCGGCTGAATCGACTAGGAACCGTTTAGAATATACAGTATTACAAATATGAGTTTCATGATACTCATCATATGAGCATCTCATATTCTTTCTACTATTTGTATATTCAAGGGCTTTATCTATGCAGCTAGCATGGGTATACAGATAAAGATTTGCCAAAATAATAATTTCAAATATTATTAAAATAAAGATTGCTTATACATAGAGTTTCATTGTGAACACTCGGCCAACACTTGGCTCGACGGGCACCTACTCTAACAATCTCCCACTTGCACTAGAGCCAACTACCCATATGCATAAAACCCATTGATTCGCGATGCTTGTCGAATAATGGTCCAGGTAAAGGCTTAGCTAGTGGATCAACAACATAATCTGCGGAGCCGACTTTGTCAATAGACACTACTCTTCTTTCCACAATCTCTCCGAGGATGTGGTACTTTCTCAATACGAGTTTGGATTCTGATGAGACCTTGGCTCCTTTGCTTGAGCTATAGCTCCCGTGTTGTCACACAACACCGGGATAGGAGCAACTCCATTAGGAATGACGTCCAACTCTTAGACGAAATTCCTTATCCAAACAGCCTCCCTTGCTGCATCTGATGCAGCAATGTATTCGGCCTCTGTGCTGGAATCCGTAATATTGTCTTGCTTGGAACTCTTCCAAGAGACAGCAGCACCTTTGAGCATGAATACAAACCTAGAGGTTGACTTCGAGTTATCGATATCGCTTTGGAAGCTAGAGTCGGTATAGCCTTCCAATTTCAGTTCTCTACCCCCATAGACCAAGAACAACTTATTGGTCCTTCTCAACAACTTGAGGATGTCTTTCACAGCTTTCTAGTTGTGGAAGACCGGGGTTCGATTGATATCTTTTCACTACACATAGTGAAAACGCCATGTCAGGACGTGTAGATATCATCCCATACATGATATTACCAATTGCCGAAGCATACGGAATGCGTGTCATCGTCACTATCTCTGCATCAGTCTCAGGAGACAGACTTGGATAGGGACACGCCATGACACATTGGTAGATGTCCTCTCAAGGACGCATCCATCGAGAACCGCTTCACGATGGTATCATGTATGTGGACTGAGACCAAGTCATCTTTTCGATCTATCTCAATAGATCTGTATCCCAATACAAAAGATGCTTCACCCAAGTCCTTCATCGAGAACTTACTCGCTAACCATATCTTTGTTGATTGCAACATTCCTACATCATTCCCAAAGATTAGAATGTCATCAACATAAAGCACCAGGAATGTCACAACACTCCCACTGACCTTCTTATACACATAGGGTCCCTCATGATTCACAGTAAATCAAACTATTTGATTGTACTGTCGAATCTGAGGTTCCAACTCCTAGATGCCTGCTTTAGATCATAAATAGATCTCTGAAGTTTGCATACCATATGCTCACTTCCGATAGATGTAAACCCTTCAGGTTTAGACATGTAAATAACTTTCTTAAAATCCCCATTTAAGAAAGTTTGTCTTGACATCCATCTGCCATATCTCATAGTCATACTATGCAGCTATGGCTAATAAAATCCTTATGGACTTGAACATTGCGATTGGGAAAAGGTTTCCTCAAAGTCAACTCCTTGTCTTTGAGTACATCCTTTTGCCACCAATCGCGCCTTGAAGGTCAACACCTTCCCATCCTCCCCAAGTCCCTGTGGGAACAGTTCCCACAGGTGGATCCACAAGATCCTACACTTGGTTCGAATGCATGGAATTCATCTCAGATTCCATTGCTTCAAGCCACTTGGATGAATCGGCATCAGATAACGCTTCCTTGAAGGTCCATGGATCACATCCATGGTTAGGCTCATCATGGCCTTCTTCAAGAAGCTGACCATACCTCATAGGTGGTCTCGAGACTTTCTCGTATCTTCTAGGAGCTTGTATCTCCTCTCTTGGCTCTTGGGTGTGGGTTCTATAACTGTGGGTGTCTCTCGAACATCTTCGAGTTCTATCATCTCCCTTTTTCTATCCAATAGAAAATCCTTTTCCCAAAAAGGTTGCATTCCTAGAAACAAACACTTTTGTTTCTTGGGGATGATAGAAATGATATCCAACTTAATTCCTTGGATATCCCACAAAGTAACATAAAATGGATCAACAATCCAATTTATCTCCCACTACCTGCTTCACATAAGCAGGGCTCCCCATATTCTAAGATAAGAATATTTGGGAGGCTTACCCATCCATATCTCATATGGTGTCTGCCTTTGAATGGACATTTAATGGAATATCTTTTAATTTTAAGTTATAGAGATCGTTTTCAAGTTCTCAAGTACCAATTAAACATTCATTCTTGTAAATGTTGCAAACACCTTTGCTAAATAAACAAGAATATCCATCTTTATCACAATAGAAATGGAAATAATGTTTTTTCATCAAAAAGGTACAAACAAACATCTCTTAATTAACTTAAAACTATTGTTCAACAATAAGTAAACATCTCTTAAGGTCTTGGCAGCAACTCTTGCTCCATTGCCCATCCTCAAGAAGGTCACACCTTCCTTAAGCTTCCTACTTCTTCCCATCACCTGTAACCCATTACAGAGATGTGAGTCACAACCGGTATCTAATACCCAAGAAGTAGAGTTAATTAAAATGTTTACTTAAATTTAGAACATACCGTTTCCAGAACACTTCTGGGCAAGATATTCTTTGCAATTTCGCCTCCAATGTCCAGGCTTCTTGCAGTGATGACAAACATCACCAGTCTTGTCAGCCTTAACTGGTCTGGCTGCCATAACGGGATTCGGAGATTGCCTCAACAAGGGCTCGTTCTTCTCGGGACGTTGGAAAGAACGCTTCTTTCCATTCCCATGTGGATCAATCTTCGTACCAGATGAAGAACCCACATAAAGAACCGACTTCTCTTTCTTGATAGTGGACTCAAAGGTAACAAGCATGTTTACCAACTCCTCAAGGGTCGGTTCCATCTTGTTCATGTTGAAGTTCACCACAAAAGGATCAAATGAGCTAGGCAGCGATAACAGCAACACGTCCGTGGTCAACTCCGAAGGCAAGATCAAATCCATGCCAACGAGCTTGTCCACGAGCCCGATCACCTTTAAGCCATGCTCATGGACCGAGGTCCCCATCTCGCATGCGCAAAGTGATCAGCTCCTTGACGGTAGCATGCCTTAGAGGTCGTGTTTGCTCTCCAAAGAGCTCTTTGAGATGCAAATGAATGTCAGCAGCACTCTTTGCACCCTCAAAACGCCTCTGTAGCTCATCGTTCATAGAAGTCAGCATATAACACCTGGCTATCAAGTCATGGTCACACCATTCCTTGTAAGCCTGCAATTCCTCAGGATTGCAGTCAGTCGGAGCCTCAACAGGGGGCGACTGAGTTAGTGTATATGTTACCCTTTCCGAATTCAAGACGATTTTTAGGTTTCTTAGCCAAGTGAGGTAATTAGGTCCGGTTAACATGTGTTTGTCGAGTATTGCAGATATCGGATTGCGAATCGAAGACATTGTCAAAATTTGTACTGAAAAGTAAAACAGATAAATGTTGATGACTATTTTAAATATTTAGTAAGATATGAAGTTTGGACTTTTACTTCATAAATATTTGCTCCCACTGTTTTGACATCTTTCACTACCCTCTAGTGAAAACGGGAAACTCCTTTCCTCAGTAGGTACGTAAGGTCCAATTAACGAATTGTGATCCCGAATAATATCAGCCAATCACAATTCCTAAAAGGTAGTTTCCAATTGCATCACAATGCAACCCTCTACGTAAACTTTTGTCTCACGTTTGATTAGGACCCAATAATATGACGTCGTTCATCTTCACGTGTCAAGCCTTACCCATCGATGTTGAACCTTAATGGACGGTCGCCATGAGTTCCCTCAATAATATGAGCCGAAATCATGGGAGTTCCACGTAGTTCACATCACCATGTCAATGGATGTCACAGCTTTCCGGCACCCAGGGCCCCCCCAATAATATGAGCCGAGCCCCGAGTACGGGTAGCGTTCATCATGCACCCATTGTCGATGGAAGACAAGGAAATTATAAACAAATTTATAATTCCCCTTTTCGGGCTTGATATTAATTTTGAATCTTATTCAAAATGAGGGTTTTTAATTTTGAAAGGTCTCATCATTAATTTTATTTTAAAAGGCTCGCCATGTTTGATCGTATGTTTGCCGGATTCATGCAACTTTGTTATTATCATAATAATAACGCACATACTCATTATTTATAACATATCATGCATATATTATAAATAGAAAACAATACAAGGATGATCAATCGCCCCAAGTACTAATGGCCCGTGTGAGCCAAACACGGGCCTAGGTCCAATCCTAGGGTAAATGCACGGGATGCAATGCAACTATACTATTACATTAGCATCCAATATTACATGTCTTCGATCTTCATAATCACCAAGGCCACCATCTTCCAATCTTGATCTTCCCCTATTCTAATATTTACAAATAAATATCCATGGCACATAGGGATACATCTCATGGGGTGGGAACGGGCCATAAACCAAGCCCACTTTAAATTGATAATTATTACAATCATACAACACAAATATCCTAGCATACACCTAGCAAATTGGGCTTGGGCTTTTGATCATCCTTCATGCATAATATCACATATCATACACCATCAATTAATTATCATAATAATTAATTGATCCAATATTATATATCTTGAACCAATCACTAACCGCCACGATTATAAACTAAATTAACAAAGTATACAAACACCTTTGTCTACTTTCCAATTAATTTATTTATAACCGAATTTCTTATAAATCACAATTTACTATAAATAATTAAAGTCCAACTTCAATTATTTATTTTATGAGAAAAATTTGCAACTTTTGTAATTTTAAACTTAAGGGCCCAAAAACTTATTTTTCACCAAAAACATTTTGGCCCATTTAAAATTCACAAATATGTTGACCATCTAATGGCCCAACAACTCAAGGCCCATGACACTTTGATATTCCAAAACACTTTTGGAAACCCTAGTCGTCATCGCCGTCGCCGGAGTTCCGTCGCCGGATTCCGGCCAACATTCCGGCCAACATGCAAAAAAATTTTTTTTTTTTTGTTAAACTTTAGGGGCTGTTCGGGCAGCCCGAGCTGCCCGAAACGGGCAGCAACATGCTGCCCGAAATTCCCCACAAGAAGGCCTCGGTTTTGTTGCAAATTTTCATCTCAAACGGTTAGAAATCGCCCTCAATATAATATCTTGTATATGTTGCACAAAAACTAGTAACCTTAGCTCTTGATACCACTTGAAAGGGATCGATATACGGTGTTTAAAATCGCAACGGAAGCACAAAATATTTTATTAATCATGAAAACCGAAATTTTTCAAGAATATTTATCAAAAATGAACACCATGTACTAGTTGTGCAAACATATACAAAAATCTCAACTTTCAAGCATAGGGTGTTGAGAAAATTTTACCTATCAACTTTAAAAGTTGATTGTGGCTCCAACTTTGTTGACTAGCAACAAAGCTCTTGAATGGAAGATGAATCTACAAGCTCTCCTCCAAATCCTTGAAGCTTTCCTTCAAATTAGGCCCACCACCAACTAGGTAGATCCCCTCACAATTTGCACTAGAAAAATGTGAGGATTTTTCAAAGAGAAGTGTAGTGTTCCTCAACAAATTGAAGAACACACAAGAAGAGAAAAATGGAGAGAAATTGGGAGGAGAATTTTCGGCCAAGTTGAGTGGAATGGAGGAGGGAAGAGTTCTCTTGGGGTTGCAAAAAGTTAGATACAAAAGTTGTATGCCTTTGCAATTTTTTAATCAAAAGTATTCAAGACTCTTCACCTCCCAAGCATGCAAACCCTAGCATGTCTCACATATATTATATGGTTTTTAACACATTAAAAACCATGGACTAAATTTTAATTATCTCAAACATATTTGAGATTAATTAAATACTACTTGAATTTATTCAAGTCCCACTAGTTAAATAATTATTTTAATTGAGCTCTACAAGACTCAATATTATTTAATTAATTCAACACTTGAATTAATTTTAATTATTTAGACTCTACTAGGTCTACTAGTGTTTAATTAATTCAACACTTGAATTAATTTAATTTAGTCCCCAATAATGTTTATGAAAATCACAATTTTCAACTACATTATTTACTTGGCCAAATTTTAATCTAGGAACACTTTCATAAATTAAAATTTATATTTCTCTCATAGAAGTCATACTTCTATTTTTCTTTACGCTTATAAACACATTTATAAGCCGTTCAACACATTGAACCATTTTCTCCTTTATAGAAGTCAAACTTCTAATTTTACTTACGCTTATAAACTCCTTTATAAGCCGTTCAACACATTGAACTATTTTACTTCTCATCGGGATTTACAAAGCTAGTACTTGTGTGGCCCTCAATGGTTCATTGATACAACTAGCCGTGGGTTCACATCTCCATGTGATTCGGACTAAACATGTCCTTATTCGAGCATACCCTAATTGCTCCATTCTTACTTATCAACACCTTGATAATAAGAACGTCAGAACTCAAGTCTGATAGTACCCAACCAATCACGTTAAACGCCTAGCAGCATCGCTTACGTGATTCCCTAGGTATCACATGATAGTGCCTGCAAGAACCATTCAATTATGGTTAGCGCACAGTACGGTCCCTTCAACTCATATATCCCGATCGATTCGACAACCATTGGTTTATCGAGAGTTGTCAATGAATCGATACTATGTGTCATGTCGTAGTTGCATCGATGGTGTAATCTATGAAACACCTTTCATAATTACAACCATACTCTGGCCAGAGATTTCGATCTACATACACATGATAACACATAGGATATCCATACCCGAAGGTAAGCGGTGAATCCCCGACTACAATGCATCGACTCCTATGTGTTTCGACAGAACACCCAACCTTGCCACCTGATGACCCCATAAGAGTCGGTAAACAAGTCAAAGTGTAATTCTAGCACATAGAGTCTCAATGTTGTCCCGGGTCATAAGGACTAATTCTGTACAACCATAAACTAGGACATTTCCACTCGATAAGTGAGAACCACTTGGAAAGTCCTTTTATGGAGGGTTGTTCAGTGCACTCTACAAGGTGCACCTATCTGCATGTTCGGACATCACAATGTCCCCTACCAATGAAACATGGTACTCACATCGCAGATACTAGTCTCGAACTCTAGCGGCCTATATCCTTCTTAGTGGCGGCTGAATCGACTAGGAACCGTTTAGAATATACAGTATTACAAATATGAGTTTCATGATACTCATCATATGAGCATCTCATATTCTTTCTACTATTTGTATATTCAAGGGCTTTATCTATGCAGCTAGCATGGGTATACAGATAAAGATTTGCCAAAATAATAATTTCAAATATTATTAAAATAAAGATTGCTTATACATAGAGTTTCATTGTGAACACTCGGCCAACACTTGGCTCGACGGGCACCTACTCTAAACAATTTTGTGCCAAGTTTAGCCCATAAAGTATTCCAAAAGTAACTCAAGAATTTAACATCGCGACCAGAAACAATAGTCCTAGGAATGCCATGCAACCTTACGACTTCTCTAAAGAACAAATCCGCAATGTTTGAAGCATCATCGGTTTTATAACAAGCTATAAAATGTGCCATCTTAGAGAATCTATCCACAACAACAAAAATAGAATCCATCCCCTTCTTAGTCCTAGGCAACCCCAAAATAAAGTCCATAGAAATGTCAATCCAAGTTCTTTTTAAGAATAGCACGCAAAAGTGTTCCCAAAGTTCTATTGACAACTTCAGTTTGTCCATCCGTTTGAGGATGACAAGTAGTAGAAAACAACAATTTTGTGCCAAGTTTAGCCCATAAAGTATTCCAAAAGTAACTCAAGAATTTAACATCGCGACCAGAAACAATAGTCCTAGGCATGCCATGCAACCTAACGACTTCTCTAAAGAAAAAATCCGCAATGTTTGAAGCATCATCGGTTTTATAACAAGCTATAAAATGTGCCATCTTAGAGAATCTATCCACAACAACAAAAATAGAATCCATCCCCTTCTTAGTCCTAGGCAACCCCAAAATAAAGTCCATAGAAATGTCAATCCAAGTTCTTTTTAAGAATAGCACGCAAAAGTGTTCCCAAAGTTCTATTGACAACTTCAGTTTGTCCATCCGTTTGAGGATGACAAGTAGTAGAAAACAACAATTTTGTGCCAAGTTTAGCCCATAAAGTATTCCAAAAGTAACTCAAGAATTTAACATCGCGACCAGAAACAATAGTCCTAGGCATGCCATGCAACCTAACGACTTCTCTAAAGAACAAATCCGCAATGTTTGAAGCATCATCGGTTTTATGACAAGCTATAAAATGTGCCATCTTAGAGAATCTATCCACAACAACAAAAATAGAATCCATCCCCTTCTTAGTCCTAGGCAACCCCAAAATAAAGTCCATAGAAATGTCAATCCAAGTTCTTTTTAAGAATAGCACGCAAAAGTGTTCCCAAAGTTCTATTGACAACTTCAGTTTGTCCATCCGTTTGAGGATGACAAGTAGTAGAAAACAACAATTTTGTGCCAAGTTTAGCCCATAAAGTATTCCAAAAGTAACTCAAGAATTTAACATCGCGACCAGAAACAATAGTCCTAGGCATGCCATGCAACCTAACGACTTCTCTAAAGAACAAATCCGCAATGTTTGAAGCATCATCGGTTTTATGACAAGCTATAAAATGTGCCATCTTAGAGAATCTATCCACAACAACAAAAATAGAATCCCTCCCCTTCTTAGTCCTAGGCAACCCCAAAATAAAGTCCATAGAAATGTCAATCCAAGTTCTTTTTAAGAATAGCACGCAAAAGTGTTCCCAAAGTTCTATTGACAACTTCAGTTTGTCCATCCGTTTGAGGATGACAAGTAGTAGAAAACAACAATTTTGTGCCAAGTTTAGCCCATAAAGTATTCCAAAAGTAACTCAAGAATTTAACATCGCGACCAGAAACAATAGTCCTAGGCATGCCATGCAACCTAACGACTTCTCTAAAGAAAAAATCCGCAATGTTTGAAGCATCATCGGTTTTATGACAAGCTATAAAATGTGCCATCTTAGAGAATCTATCCACAACAACAAAAATAGAATCACTCCCCTTCTTAGTCCTAGGCAACCCCAAAATAAAGTCCATAGAAATGTCAATCCAAGTTCTTTTTAAGAATAGCACGCAAAAGTGTTCCCAAAGTTCTATTGACAACTTCAGTTTGTCCATCCGTTTGAGGATGACAAGTAGTAGAAAACAACAATTTTGTGCCAAGTTTAGCCCATAAAGTCTTCCAAAAGTAACTCAAGAATTTAACATCGCGACCAGAAACAATAGTCCTAGGCATGCCATGCAACCTAACGACTTCTCTAAAGAAAAAATCCGCAATGTTTGAAGCATCATCGGTTTTATAACAAGCTATAAAATGTGCCATCTTAGAGAATCTATCCACAACAACAAAAATAGAATCCATCCCCTTCTTAGTCCTAGGCAACCCCAAAATAAAGTCCATAGAAATGTCAATCCAAGTTCTTTTTAAGAATAGCACGCAAAAGTGTTCCCAAAGTTCTATTGACAACTTCAGTTTGTCCATCCGTTTGAGGATGACAAGTAGTAGAAAACAACAATTTTGTGCCAAGTTTAGCCCATAAAGTCTTCCAAAAGTAACTCAAGAATTTAACATCGCGACCAGAAACAATAGTCCTAGGCATGCCATGCAACCTAACGACTTCTCTAAAGAAAAAATCCGCAATGTTTGAAGCATCATCGGTTTTATAACAAGCTATAAAATGTGCCATCTTAGAGAATCTATCCACAACAACAAAAATAGAATCCATCCCCTTCTTAGTCCTAGGCAACCCCAAAATAAAGTCCATAGAAATGTCAATCCAAGTTCTTTTTAAGAATAGCACGCAAAAGTGTTCCCAAAGTTCTATTGACAACTTCAGTTTGTCCATCCGTTTGAGGATGACAAGTAGTAGAAAACAACAATTTTGTGCCAAGTTTAGCCCATAAAGTATTCCAAAAGTAACTCAAGAATTTAACATCGCGACCAGAAACAATAGTCCTAGGCATTCCATGCAACCTAGCGACTTCTCTAAAGAACAAATCCGCAATGTTTGAAGCATCATCGGTTTTATGACAAGCTATAAAATGTGCAATCTTAGAGAATCTATCCACAACAACAAAAATAGAATCCCTCCCCTTCTTAGTCCTAGGCAACCCCAAAATAAAGTCCATAGAAATGTCAATCCAAGTTCTTTTTAAGAATAGCACGCAAAAGTGTTCCCAAAGTTCTATTGACAACTTCAGTTTGTCCATCCGTTTGAGGATGACAAGTAGTAGAAAACAACAATTTTGTGCCAAGTTTAGCCCATAAAGTCTTCCAAAAGTAACTCAAGAATTTAACATCGCGACCAGAAACAATAGTCCTAGGCATGCCATGCAACCTAACGACTTCTCTAAAGAAAAATCCGCAATGTTTGAAGCATCATCGGTTTTATAACAAGCTATAAAATGTGCCATCTTAGAGAATCTATCCACAACAACAAAAATAGAATCCATCCCCTTCTTAGTCCTAGGCAACCCCAAATAAAGTCCATAGAAATGTCAATCCAAGTTCTTTTTAAGAATAGCACGCAAAAGTGTTCCCAAAGTTCTATTGACAACTTCAGTTTGTCCATCCGTTTGAGGATGACAAGTAGTAGAAAACAACAATTTTGTGCCAAGTTTAGCCCATAAAGTATTCCAAAAGTAACTCAAGAATTTAACATCGCGACCAGAAACAATAGTCCTAGGCATTCCATGCAACCTAGCGACTTCTCTAAAGAACAAATCCGCAATGTTTGAAGCATCATCGGTTTTATGACAAGCTATAAAATGTGCATCTTAGAGAATCTATCCACAACAACAAAAATAGAATCCCTCCCCTTCTTAGTCCTAGGCAACCCCAAAATAAAGTCCATAGAAATGTCAATCCAAGTTCTTTTTAAGAATAGCACGCAAAAGTGTTCCCAAAGTTCTATTGAAAACTTCAGTTTGTCCATCCGTTTGAGGATGACAAGTAGTAGAAAACAACAATTTTGTGCCAAGTTTAGCCCATAAAGTCTTCCAAAAGTAACTCAAGAATTTAACATCGCGACCAGAAACAATAGTCCTAGGCATGCCATGCAACCTAACGACTTCTCTAAAGAAAAAATCCGCAATGTTTGAAGCATCATCGGTTTTATAACAAGCTATAAAATGTGCCATCTTAGAGAATCTATCCACAACAACAAAATAGAATCCCTCCCCTTCTTAGTCCTAGGCAACCCCAAAATAAAGTCCATAGAAATGTCAATCCAAGTTCTTTTTAAGAATAGCACGCAAAAGTGTTCCCAAAGTTCTATTGACAACTTCAGTTTGTCCATCCGTTTGAGTATGACAAATAGTAGAAAACAACAATTTTGTGCCAAGTTTAGCCCATAAAGTATTCCAAAAGTAACTCAAAATTTAACATCGCGACCAGAAACAATAGTCCTAGGCATGCCATGCAACCTAACGAACTTCTCTAAAGAAAAAATCCACAATGTTTGATAGCATCATCTGTTTTATAACAAGCTATATAAAATGCCATCTTAGAGAATCTATCACAACAAACAAAAATAGAATCATCCCCTTCTTAGTC